>NC_092185.1:23475658-23698158 GCF_043641665.1 Enoplosus armatus
GCTCCGGGGCGCTTTCCTGTCATGGCTACAGCTGTTGCGAAAAAGCCATTCGACGCGCGACTCCTTTGTGCGGAAGCTTAACATGTTTTTGAAAGCCGGCTCAGCTTTTATCACTGCGGGGAGCACTCAGTCGCTCGCCTTTTCCCTTTAAAGGCAGGTGGACACACAGCCGCAGGTTTTCACTCCAAACGTTTGCCCCGAGCCTCAGGCCTGGCCATAAATTGCCCTGGGCGAGTGCCCATCCGGGCTCTCCGGGGGACAGCTGCAGCTCGTCTTTCCTCTGTACAAAGTGACACCCCTTTCCATTACAAAGACTCCGTTTGACAGAAAGTTTGACTGTTAGGAATGTGAAATGTGTCACGGTGACCTTCTCTGTGCCCGGAGAGATCGGTCACGGCGGGAGCTGCATCTGCGGGTCTCGACGGTTGGCCTGAGGCGCCTTGGCTTACACAACCGTCTTCTCCACAGATGTGATGAAAGTCATTAGTTGTGGGATGTTATCGACGCTCTTTGTCGATGTCTTCGAATTTTGTTCCTGTCTTACTTGTTTTGCAGCTTGCTTCTTTGTCGTTTCCCCATGTGTCGTTTCTTTCTGTTCCCTCTTGCCGTTCTTCCTTTCATGTTTTATTCCAGCCTTCCTTCCTCTGCCATGAATTTAGTCCATAAATCTGTTAAGTGTCTCCCTCCAAGTACTGGTAACGTTAGCTAACATTACCCCCCCCCCCCCTGCAATTTTATTCCTTTCTTACTTCCATCCAACCTTCCTTTCTCTTCCATCCCATTTTCTCCAAACACCTCACTGACTAACTGAACTTCACGAATACTGGAAACGTCAGCTTTTCTCTTTTCTTGTCTCATTTTTCTGCCTCTCATACTCTCTCTCTGTCTCATTCCTTCTCTCTCTTTTCCTCTCATGGTGTTTTCATTCTTCCCCCCTCTGTTTTCAAAGGCCTTATTTCAGACAGATTGTCAGAGACGGATGGAGGGTGAGATGAAGGACAGCGGGCAGGGTGGGAGAAGAGGAGCAAGAGAACTATCCTTCACTTTCATCTTCCTGCTCAAAACACTTCACAGGAAATTGCTGCAATCGTGCCATAGATAGACAGAAAGGTGGACTGGCACACACACACACACACACACACACACGCACACACACAATACTCCCAACGTCTTTATTGCCTCTCGTGGAAGTCCGGATCGCACCACTGAATAGAGAGAGAAAACACAAGGCGCTCCAAAGGCTCCCTCCCCTTCCTCTCTCATGGCTGACACCTGTCAGATTAAGAGCGAAGGAAGTAATGCTGAAGTGATTCACTTTCTCTTCCTCCGAGTGCATCTCCGTGTGCGTGTTCACAAACCGCCGCTGCACTCCGAGATGTTTTGTCAAGCCGTCACCGCGTCTGCACTCTACTGGAGAGAAATGTTTTCGTGGCGCTGCTCAAAATGCCTCGGCGGGGAGATTCTCTTGGCGGTTAGCCAGCGTCGCCGCTCGACGTGTTGAAGGGGAGAAGTAGTCAGCTCCCTCTCTGCCTCTCTATCTGCATTTCACGCTCAGAGTGGAAGTCCTTGCATTTTCTGCCGCTGTTCCTTAAATCCATGCGTACAATAAAAGCGGTTTTAAATCTTCTACTTATTTGACATGAGGATATACAGAGGTGCCGTTTTTTTTTTTTAACACTTCAACATGCTAATTACTGTGAATGGAAACGGAAAGGGATTGTGAATGCTATACATTAAAAGTCTATACATTTAACTAAAGTTAGCTAAACTACGGGCGGGTGGTGAAATGCTACATGCTGCTTATCAGTGCAACAGGCGTGGCAGAGAAATCGCCTTTCCCCATTCCCCCAGAATTTATCCTGGACTCTCCGTGACAGCACAAGGACGTGGCTGTCGCTCAGACAAGACAAACCAGTGGAAGGAGGGAGGGGGAGGGTTAACGGTGTTAAATGATTTTATGCATGTGTTCCTGTTAAACACATAGGGTGACCGCAGGGACAAGTGCATGCACATCATCTTACATCGACACGTGAATACACTTCATGGTTCATGTATTTCCTTTTTAAATGAGCATGGCTTTACAAGAACAGACAGGATGGTTGAGACCGCGAGTGAATATCGTGAGTCCAGGCATGACCTTATTGTGTGTAAGCCATCCCCTCCCCTACCCAGATATAACAGGGGTGACGCCGCTTCTTCCACGCTTATAAGGTTCAGAAAGCCCTCCGAGCATTCATTTAAGGTAAAACTATTTGCTTCTCTACCTTTGGCACGCTGATGCTACAGTTTGTCGTGCAGATGCACCGTGAATGCCATTGGGCCGGATGCCCAGCCAGCATGTAGCCGGACTTAAAGCTACGTCCGTGTTCGAGATCCTTGAAAGTGGAGCTCTAACTACCCCCCAGAGGGCCTGAATCATGACGGAAATATTATCTGCTTTTGTCATGAAAAACAGGTCAACTGCACACGTAAACATCTCTGCCGGTTCTGACTGTCGTGTTGCAGTAATACAATACCATTTTTATCCCTACAATGAAAACACTCACAGGTGGACATAATTGTTTGTTGTGGGTACGAGGCGTCCGTGTCACATCACATTGCGCCTTTGGGGAACAGCTGATAGGCAGCCTGTCAAACCTCCCTCAGTAATGCCACGCTGCTGGAAACACGGCCAATCATTTTATTTTCGTAGCGTGCCTGTTATCCATCACACAGTGACTCCCATCTATTGGCCGGAGGCGTCTTGATGAATTCACGCTGCCGCCTTACACGAACATGGCGCCTCGCGCTTCCTCCCCGCCTCAAGGCATCTTCCCGTTAATCAGATACATATCATCGCTAAAAAAGCAAATGGAATATGTTACCCTTTTGACGCCAACTCTGCTGCTGCTCGATGGAAGACGGAAGGCTCTGCTTGTTTATTTACATGCTTCACACGTTTTATTTCGCACATTTTAGGCCTTTCAACAGCATGCATGTGCTGCTCGTGCACTTTGTCGGGCCTCGGGGTGATTTGACAGTGTTTGTCAAGCTCGGTCATACAGCAGGTTGCAACGAAGGGTGTTGTTGTCAGCCGCACTATATTTGGACTTAACTTCACTTGTCTCCGAGAGCGAGAGGTGGGTAGAAAATGAGAGACAGCTCAGCCCCGGCACTGGCTTTGTGTGTGTGTGTGTGTGTGTGTGTGTGTGTGTGCGTGCGTGCACGCGTGTCTTTTTCCTCTGTGTGTATCTTTGTGATTTGTGCACGCGTGGGAGTAGTATTATGTAGCGCTATCTGGAGTTCGCGCTGTGAAAGAGTGAGAGGTAGTTAAGTCAGGGAGCAGCTGATGACAATGGGACACACACACACACACACAGATACACACATCCCGCTCACAGAGTCTGTCCGGGGGGGATTTTGGAAAGCTTTTGGCGGCTGACAGACGGACAGTGTCTCACAGCTAACTCTAATTGGCTGAGAGTTTCAGGAGGGAGACAACCGGACGAATGAAGCGGAGGATGAAGACAGTGGCAGCTGAGTTACATCCTTCATAGTTTGAAAGATGATTTTATTTCATTTGCGCTCTGCACCTCAGCCTTCTAGTACCATTTAATGACTGCATCTCTGATATTTTATTACCAGTAAGGTTTTAGCTCAGATTTCCCCGCGCCCCGTCTCTGTGGCTGTAACACATGCAATCAATGGAAAGGGAACAAACTCGTCCAGAACGTCTCAGCTTGAGTGAAAAATGTCAAAAAAGCAGTTTGAGAAACAGCTGAAGTTCACGGTGAGAAACGTTCGACACAAGACGTGTGAAACATCCCAACATTAGCAGGCGTTTTGTGTTAAATCTTTCATTTTTAGGTGCCCGGGTCCAGACCTTTGAATCCGCCCACTCCGCCGAGTTGACCGATGTTTCATGTCACGATGCCAGGCCAGAAGCAGTTTCTCGCTTGAAAAGCGATCAATCCAATGAGCGCATGGGACGGGGGCGGGGGCACTAATGATTAGCCAATGGGCGCTGTTGTCAAGCGTTGTCAGGATTCAGGCTTCAGTCTCTCGGGATTGGTTCGGGAAAATAAACATTTTCTGCTTCTTTACACGTCTACTCAGCTGCATTTCAGAGGCAAATATTGTACTTTTTACTCCACTGCATTTATTAGATGCTTCAGATTACTAAAACAAAATGTAGTCAACTAATAAATAATGATGTACTATTGTAGATTAAACTCCCCAGCAGAATATAAAGTAGTTCAAATTACCTTTACCAGCTGCTTCCTCAAAGTGGTGCGCACTCTAATGAATCAATAATATAACAATTACAATAACAATGACCCATTCTGCATAACGACTACTTTTTTTTGATGTGCGCACGCAAATCGCCACAAACACAAACGCCACATGGCCTTAATGATTAATTAGAAGCAGAAATGTGTAGGTTTACAGTGATGACCACGGGGTGCACTCTCCCTCGTGTGGCTTCTCTCTCAAGCAGAAAAGGTTTTTATTTTTCTTTTACAAAAAAAAAACCCGGAAGTATTTGGCCGCTGTCCTTCTCGCACTGGCCTTCTACTGGTCTTTATGTAAACAGTACGTCATTCTTGCCCCCATTAACGCTGTTCGTTGCTGAAGGCGTTTGACTTTTGAACGAATGTCAAATGGAAGACCTTTATGAGATCAGCGTAGTTGACAGTGCAAACATCAATTCCAATTTCTTTGCCATCATAGGGCATTTGATTGCGTCTCCGATGGAAACGTTAGGGGCAAAGATGCCATTCATTTCTGTGACATGAACAAAGCAAATGTGATGCACACAGGTGAGCATGGGCAGGGCAGGTGAGGTTGGGAGGCTTCCTGCTGTGCAATGAAAAGAGTGAGGAATCACAATTACAGATTTATAGACCCACCTTAATGAAGGAAGCCGCCCTTAAGGAATAAACAGGTTTTTCCTTTTGCTGAGAAAGAAATTACAGTTAAGAATCAATGGGAAGTGTTGGCTCCTGAATCATGTCATGCCAAACGTCTGTGGATCATGCTGAACGAGAAGCCATATGAATTGGACGTCGGAACTAGCTGCCTAGCAGAGCAGCCTACTGCTACGCCGAGGCATTTTGGCCGGCGCCCGTTGATGACGCCCTTTGGAACCCGAAGAGAGGCTCCGGCCTAATTTGCGTTTGCAAATCGGTCTGCCGATGTCATGCTAATTCCTCTCAGGATGGATTTTAATAACTTTGTTGATCCTTTTAACTTTTCATCATCAGGTCAAAATTCCAATTTCGCTTTTCATTTTTTGGGAGCAAATATCGACATTCCATCAGATTCAGCTGCACTTCTCCTGTTAAGTGCTCATTTTCAGCGCGTAAACATCCTAAAATATCCTCAAAGCAGCGCTGTGCCCAAGTGCGGCCTCACAGAGATGCAAGCATGGATGCTTTTTTTCTGCTGGGGTCTGGTGCGGACGCTTCTGCCCCCAGAGGAAGAAACAAAAACCTGAAACTTGAAAAGTTCAAATGCAAACTGTTGTAAAAACAGCAGTGAGCAGCACTCCAGAGACAGCTGGACTCATCGACATGACATATTTCTCTCCTTCATCCCCTTTGGTATAAAGCAGCACACATCAGCTAGGTTGGCAGACATTAATGTGCAGTTTATGGACATCAACACCCAGGGACAGACTTGTTAGTTATCAGTTTCCTCTTACTGCCATGTGGAGCTTCCAGCGTGACTTGTAGTGCAGAATCCTAAAACTATCTGGGACAAATGTATTTATTCCTTAGACAGATTACTTTTTATTGGTATTGGTTATTGGTAACAGTGAGGGTTTTCAACTCGATCACATCCTGGTGTTGGACAGAATGGCGACATCTCTCACAGTGCATCCCGTGCCTCTGTCTTTCTTTCATCTAATGTTGAAAGGCTTCAACGCTTCACTTTGTTGTGGGACCTCATTTAAGCTCAACGCTCAGAGGGACGTTTGTGCTTTCACAACCCGCTGTTGTATCATCTCCTCTTTACTGTGGAGACGGCGGCCGGCTCTGAATTGCCTTTCCTTCCGCGACTTCTTCCCACATTTTAATTCCTTAATGCCTTGCGTGACACTTCAACTGTGTGTTGAATTATCTGCCATCAAATATTGCGCGTCGTGCCTTTTTTTTTAATATATATATGATCCCACTGATCTTGTAAATGGGTGTGCCACAACGAAAGCCTGTCTGTAAAGATAATGTGACGGCAGCAGCCAAATGGATAAGCCAGTGGTGTATAAGTGATGAATTAGATTAATAGAATTGTGGTTGTAATAACTCTTGCCCAGTCGTAAATGTTTAATAAGGTGTTTCAAAATGCACGGCGCTGACAGAAAGTGGTGGCCAGAATGAATGGTTTTTACTCAGGGCTAAAAGATCCCCTGTCAGCAAATCAATGGAGGAGATTGAGGCTGTAGCGAGACACTTTGTTAGGCTGGCTGGCACCGCTGGGCCTGTCTTGTCCTTGGCATGTCTTACTTTGTTTTATTTTGTTTGGTCATTTTGCTTCTCTGTCAGGGTTTTTTTTTTAATTTTTTTTTTTCGGAGGAAAGGGTGGTATAGAGGGGATTTGGCCTAAGCCTGTCTGAAAAGGGAAAAGGGAGAAAGTTGAAGACGAGAGAGTGGGAGACGAAAGGGCACTGGATTTTAGAGAAGTCGCTGGTGCGATGATGAACTGACCGCAATCCTCTTTGACAGGAGTGTAAACCTAAAGCAGAACCTCGTGTTAACGCCCGAAAGGACACGGGGCATACTTTCCACTCGGGGGGGGGTGACGCTGGCTGGCTTCATCGGACCGCGACCTCCAAGTGCGCGCAGGCACGGCCATGGTCAGGTCACTCGTCAGTTTCAGCCCTGATGGAAAGCACAATCCCCAATTTCATCGTAATGGGACAGATGCTTGATTGACATAAATGCAGGAAATAGCATATGGTCAAACTGTTTAGTCAAGAAGGAACTTTCAGTCTCAACTTTTCTCCGAGTCCTTAAAGTGTTCAGTGTAAATTGAAACACCTGCAGTTCCGAAATGACTGAATAACACAGTCCAAAGCTCCAGAAAAGCTCCTAAATGGACCTCGTGTTGAGATTGTTCTGTGTCCGCTCCACTTCTGAAAGTTGTTATCTATATTTTCCACAGCACATACTGATCCTATTGGAAGGTGTAGAGAAGTGGCTGCATACCTTCGCCCCCCCCCTTTGTTAATCCAACATATCGCTCAGTGTTTGTGTTCCACAGGGAACACTACTGCACTTCTCCAGCTGCCACTTTATATGTTTGAAGCTACAGCGTCTGTGTGTGTGTGTGTGTGTGTGTGTGTGTGTCTCTCCATCCTCTCCTAATTAGGAATTTCTATTCATTAAAAGCCCTGGATGAACACTAAGATGCAAGATCCCACACCTGTTGTTTGTGTCGGCGGCGGCTCTGTTGGAGGCGGGTCAGGATTAACAGCGGCCAACCAGCCCCTTTCCTCTCTCATCAATAATCACAATCACATCATGAATCCCCAATTATCTCCCAAGCTGCTGCCCTCGGGCCAGATCCGAGTCTGTATTCCAGTTTCAAAGTAATGAAAAGATTCTTTTTTTCTTGACGCTATTACTGCGCCTCCCGCCACAGATTTCCATCCTAGTTATTCTTTTCCATTGCATCTCATTAGAGTTGAGAGGAAAGATTAAGTTTTGATCAGAAAGGGGGGTGTGTTTGGGCGTGTGGGCTTTTGCATGAGATGGTAAGATCAGTTCTCCTTTAGTTAGTTGCAAACAGAAATGCGCAGATGACTGACAGTAAATAGGGGACGCACAGTAGCGTGTTAGCTTCACATGCCTACCTGGTAGTGATATGCTGGGAGCTTTATAATGAGGCTGCTTCTTTCATGTGGACCGAAGCTTTAATCCCCAACACATCAGCGGCGTGACATATGGTAAACAGTGCATTGTTTGTCACATACACACCTCCTTTCTTTGATACATTTCATTCTCGTTCTCTATACTTCCCTCTGAAACGAACCCATCTGCTCGTTCCTCCCTTACCTTGCTTCCCACACCTTTCTCCTCTCTTTCGTTCCCCCCTTTTTGGTGTCACTCCTTCCCTTCCTTCCCTGATGCTTTCCTTCTCCATCTTTCCTCCCTCCACTCCTCCCTTGGTTTCTTCGCCCCTTTCTTCCAGCCTCCCTCATTTCCTTTTTTTTTTTCTCTTTTAAACCAACCCCGCCAGTTTACATCATTATTTCAACCGTCTCTCCTCATTCTTTACTTGGTTCAAAGATAAACTCCAAATGGACATTATGAAGAGCTGCATATTGCCTCGATTGCTGCTGTGCGTGTGTGTGTGTGTGTGTGTGTGGGCTACTCAGCGCAACATGTGAATATGTTCTTACAGCCTTGTTCAATGCCCTGTGTGCACCCTCACCTACGACTGGTTTGCTTTCTTTGCAGAGTTGTACAACAAGACTGAAGGCCAGATTTGCTACTAACGTTTGTGCCCGTTTCTCAGGCACAGAAGTGACACATGCTGCCAGAAAGCCTTTAGCCTTTCTGCCAGAAAGGCCTGAAGGCAAACTTCTCCCATAAGCCTAACATGGTCACAATGACAATGCTAACATTACTGATGTTACAATGGTAACAGCTTAGCGTGTTAGCATGCTACTGTGCCATTTGTCAGCTGGCACGTGGTGGCGCTCGATGAAGTCAGGGGACCAACAAAGTCACCAGGATTCATCGTCCGGGGATCATGGGTATCTGTCTTCATGGCAATCCATCCAATAGTCGTTGAGGCAATGTCAACCTCATGGTGGCGCGAGAGGAAGAGGAGAGAAGTCAGTAGGCCTCATCCTCTGTGGACCATGAACGTCTGTTCTAAATTTCACGGCAATTCATTCGCCAGTTGTTGACATACCATACCGACTGACATCCACAGAGCCACAGAGCCAGCGTGGCTACAGGCCGACCATTTAACCACCAATTGCCCCTGCTGCACGCTGCATGAAGCGAAGCCATCAAACAAACACACCTGGAGCTGACATGAGTGGTATTTGCTTGCCTGCACCAAATTCAGTCTCAGAACACACAAAATTGGATTTTGTTTACTTCTTTTTCGCCCCCTACACACACACACACACACACACACACACACACACACACACACTTTGTCATTATCTCTCCATGCTGCCCTTTGTCCCTGCTGTCCTCTCTTTCTCCCTTCATTCCCTCCTTGGATTCCTCTGCACCGTGTTATCCTTGTCACTCTATCGTTGTTTAACACTTTTCAGGCGGATATTGGATGATAAGGCGTAATCAGGGCCCCCATCTCAACCCCAGTGCCTGTGTCAGCGCTGACATGTGGGTTGGCATTTAGTGCGTGACAGCAGCTTGACACCAGTCCACGTCCCTCTTCATTAGGGGATGCGAAGCCGGTTATATTTTGCGCCAATCCAGCCTCGTGACAAGATAATTACCGTGGGGAGACGTGGAGGGGGGATGACCACACAGAACTCAAGTAGAAGTTGAAGCTGTCCATTAGAGTACAGCGTAACTCTATTTCCATCAGTTTAATCAAGTTTTCTGTGGCTGTTTTTAGAAACATGTAGATGGTTTTCAGTGGGGGTCAGTGCAGAGATTTTGGCGGAGTGCTCATAAGGCTCACAAGCGTGGTCATAAATCATCAAACTAAGATATACTTTACTAACCATTTTATGCTAGTATATACTGCTACTCCCATTACATTTCAGAGACTTTTTACTCCACTACATTTATATGTATGTATATATGGTTAATAGCTACTTTGTAGATTAAGATTTTACACATGAAACCAGTGATGAGATCATACAATGTGATGCACTCTACGGTCAGGACCAGATTCACCCTGCCAGAGGGCCCCGGGGCTAAAGTAAGCAGTGGGCCCCAAGTTAGTTTGCTGATAATTTCAATGAATAAAAAATGTATTTAAAAATATACACAATGTAAAGCATATTATTGAGAACTTAAATATTAAATAATAAATAACTAAAACTAATAGTAAAACTAGATATTGACACAAGGCCTCAGGATTAGGCAATAATGCAGAAGTCACATTACAGCCCTTTTCATTTCAGTTGAGATTGGCCTTTACTTTACATAATAGGTAAATGAAATGGTCGTACGGTTGACCTGGGGCCTTCAGGGTCCCTAAGCGTTCGGAGGCAGTATGATACCAGTGAACAGTGACAGAAACCATTCTGCTGCATAGTGACCACTTTTACTTTTGATACTTGAAGTACGTATTGCTGATAACGCGTGTGCACTTTTAATTAACATTTTGAATGCAGTATTTTTACGTTGTGGAGTCCTGGAACCTCAGCACTCCATACGTTCTAATATGGGCAGCGCTCGAATCACCAGATGGGACGAAGTCACGGCTAACAACATCGTCCCCACCAGGTACACCAACTGTGTAGCCTTGGCATTGAAGTAATATTATGAACTATCTTTAGCACCCACCCACTCAGATATCAATCACACCAATTAACTTCCCCATACTGACATTGTCAGTTGCTACCAAAAAGAAATTCAACTTAAATTTCTTCTTTTTGGTCAAGAGGAAACGCACTGATTTCTCAGCAAAAATGAAAGTGTGAACACTTCCTCTACCACTGAATATGTGACATGCTTGGGGGGCCTAAACAGCATGAAAAAAAAGAAGAAAAAAAAAGAAATCAAGGCTCGTAAAAGATCATTTTTCATACAGTGGGTTACATGGTGCAAGCTATTTCAGAATATGACATATTTTCCCGTAGCTGCTGTAAGCCTTATGAAAGTTTAATGAGCAGGAAAAACCTGTTAATGTATTCTTTGCTGGAAAACTCCGGAGCCGCTGCAACATGAAGAGGAGGGTACAAAGAGAAGCAGTGTGAATGCTTCTCTCTCCACGTCCTCTTCCAGTGTTCACTCTATCAGTGGTCATAAACACACTCCCATCTGCCCCAGTCCTGTTACAGATATTTCTACTGCAGCCACTCTTGTTCCTCTGGCCTTTGAGCGTGCCCCTCCAGTCCACCTTTTCTATTTAACAGTTCCCCCAGGCGGTGGTGAAAGCCGCCCGCCCAGGCTCCCTTTCAGCCAGTCTCGTCCTCCCTCCGTGTTTTTTTTTTTTCCAAGTGGTCATAAACAAAAATCCCTGCGAGCGGCGACTTCATTCCCGCGATGCCGCCGAGGGCATGGAATCCATCGCTCACTTTGACTGAGTTACACCTCGGCTCAGCTCAAGGTCAAAGCAATTACTGGACTTTCACTCCCACTCTGACCCTCCCCCTGCCTTTTTCTCCACTCTCCTCTCCACAGAAGTCTACTTCTCATGCTCCCCCCCCGACCCCGCTCCCTTCTCCCTCACCACTGACACCAGTACTCACTTGTGCGTTTTGTTTTTCTTTGCTGCTCTTTTCTTTTTCCAACTTTGTGACCTTACTCGCCTTTACTCCCTCCCTCCCTCCCTCCCTCCCTCCTTCCCTCCCTCCTTCCCCGATGTCTTTCCACTTGACACATGTTGCTCACATAAATTGCTTTTTTTCAGTTTTTTGGGGGGTTTTTTTGGTCTTGCACTGTGTACCATGCTCTGAATTGTAGACTCTGATCTGTTGCTAGTTAGTTTTCTATCCCACACCAGCAGGCCAGCTGCAGTAACCTGGTGTCCTGGGTGTAAATCAGTCCCTGATTTGGTGTCTAAGATAGACCCCGGCTGACTGGTTTGATTGGAGACCACTGCAATACCGGATTTCCCGATGCTTCTTTTCACAGGCCCGATGGCGGCCTCAGATGAAGTCTGCAGCTCTGACTATCCCCACGTACAACCGGTGATTATCATTAGAGTCCAGAGTGAGCCGATAATTCGAGTGATGTTTTTGCCAAGGGACTGATCGTTGCAGCACAGAGTGGTGTCAAATTTGGACCACACCTTTGTTAATGTTGTCTTTTGTCAGTCCTCACTGGATTGATAAATCGATTGTTGGGTTCCATGTGAAAGATGCCAGAGACACCTGCCCACCTTAATGCAAGTACTCCTGGCGTACCACACACACATGCATGTAAACATCTGTTTCTTAAAAGACACGGAATGATAATGCATAATCCACACCGTGTAGTTATTCAACAGTAAAGCATAATGCACCACAGCCATGAGGCTTATATACATTACACTGTGTAAATATATGGGTGTAAACTGTTTATTATTATTAATAATATTAATATATTATTATTATTATTATTACGGCAGGAAATCACAGTCACCACAGGCTCTGCATTACACAGAACAGGACATAGAAATGGACAGAGAGGACACGGGACAGGACAAGAAGGCCCCTAATCATTCAAAACCCTCATTACACAAGACACTGAATTACAGAGGTGAACAAAATAATTACCCCCCCCCCCACTGTCTTCTTTTCTCCTCACTTCTCGGAAGATCTTGACGATAACGATGTTTCGGATTTAGACCTGAGCGCCTGGTTCAAAAGCCTTTGAGGTGTCTCGGATGAGCGGCTGCAGTCTACTGGATAGCCGCCTTTAAAACGGCGTCTCCATTTATAGATCCACTTCAAATGCAAATTCAAAGGGCTCTCTGCCGACGCCCCCACATTTCTTTTATAGCAAAACCTCCGTTTTCAAACGCACTTTCATACCCGTTGTCTTATTTTCATTGCAATGACGACGTCTGATTTCTCTCCTCAGCCTGAAAGTATTTTTGTGTTTGTGTTTTCTCATCTGCCGTTATTTTTGTTTGTTTGTTTTTTTTACATTACATTACTGATGAAAATGACTTCTTTGCTCAGTGGGGTCTTCCATTTTTCCCAAACTACATCACAGCTAAATGGCTCGGTAAACAGATAAACAGATCAGCAAGTTGTACCAGCAAGAGGTGTATTAGATCACGGGGTTCCACGACACATTTCTTGAAATTATGCTCCATTTCCCCAAACACAAACGCCTAACTGCACACTGAAAGCTTCAATGTAAAAACCAAACCATGTACTCTTACATCTCAACCAAACGTTGCCTCACACAAAAGCCATCGAATACACAAACGCTACAAAATAACCATTGCACACTAGTGAGATCAATTCAAAACGCAACACCACTATAATGGTAATAATGGTGCTTATGGGTTTCCCCCAGAACAACCTCTTTACATGATACAATCACAGAAAAAGCCTCAACTGTAATATCTAAACAAGCCTCCTCCGGGGCCTGGAGGAGGCGAACTCAGTAGGGGTCTCAGCCATAGACCTTGCCGAGATGGGAGACGGACCCCTCCTCTGTGGGGTTTAGGAAGGGAGAGTGTGCAGGTTGGAAGATGTTGCCGAATCTTGGGTTGTTTGTGACCGTCAGAGTTACAGTAGAGACATCCCGTGGACAAGGACATGGTCAAGTAGAGTTGCACGAATCCCATCAGACACTATTTGTGTGCTTGGGGATTTGTGTGTAGAGTCTGAATCACGTGCGAAAACAGCGTTCCGAGTTTTGGGAGATGGGTCTGTATTTTGCTGGACGGCTTCACGGTTTGGGATGTTTAGTTAAAAGGAGAAAAACGGTGTGATGTTAAAATGGGATGACCTGTGGGTTTGCTTTTTGCTCGTATGTATCTCATACCGCTGCAGAGCGGATGAGACGCTGCAGTCTGCTCCTGTCCTTGGTGGAGGCAGCAGCGTACCAGACAGTGATGGAGGAGGTGAGGATGGACTCTATGATGGCAGTGTAGAAGTGAACCAGCGTTGTTTGTGGCAGGTTAAACTTCCTCAGCTGCCTCAGGAAGTACATCCTCTGTTGGGCTTTCTTGATGAGGGAGCTCCCACCGGAGGTCCTGGCTGATGATGGAGCCCAGGAAACGGAAGGACTCCACAGTGTCCACTGGAGAGTCACACAGGGTGATGGGGGCGGGTGGGGCTGCGCTCTTCCTGAAGTCTACAACCATCTCCACTGTCTTTGAAACGTTAAGCTCCAGGTTGTTGTTGTTGCACCAGGTCACCAGGTGGTCAATCTCTCACCTGTAGGCAGACTCATCCTCTCCAGAGATGAGTCCGATGAGGGTGGTGTCGTCCGCGAACTTCAGGAGCTTGACGGACTGGTGACTGGAGGTGCAGCTGTTGGTGTACAGGGAGAAGAGTAGAGGAGAAAGAACGCAGCCTTGAGGGGAGCCGGTGCTGATCGTCCGCGAGTCTGAGACGTGTTTCCCCAGCTTCACGTGCTGCTTCCTGTCAGACAGGAAATCTGTGATCCACCTGCAGGTGGGGTCAGGCACGTTGAGCTGGGAGAGCTTGTCCTGAAGAAGAGCCGGGACGATCGTGTTGAAGGCAGAGCTGAAGTCCACAAACAGGATCCTGGCATAGGATCCTGCGGAGTCCAGGTGCTGGAGGATGAAGTGTAGGAGACAGCTGATCGGCGCAGCGCTTCAGGCAGGATGGGGAGATGGAGTCTGGTCCAGCAGCTTTCCGGGGGTTTTGTCTCTTGAAGAGCCTGTTCACATCTCTTTCAAGGACAGACAGAGGTGTCGATGCTGGAGGAGGGGGGGCACTGTGGTGGTAGGAGGTGTGAGAGTTCAGCCCCAGGTGTGATGAGGGGATTGGGGCTGTTGGGCTGGAGCTGGTGGCTGATGGTGTCAGGACTGTCCCATTGTCTTTCAAAGCGACAGTAGAAGTCGTTGAGGCTGTTGGCGAGGCGTCGGTCGTTAGCAGAGTTGGGGGCTCTTGGCTTGTAGTTGGTGATCTGCCTGAGCCCCCTCCACACAGAAGCAGAGTCGTTGGAGGAGAACTGGTCTTGTAGTCTCTCTGAGTACAGTCGTTTAGCTTCCCTCACCGCCTTGCTAAACTTGTACTTGGCTTCCTTAAACTCTGCTCTGTTGCCACTCTTAAACGCCTCTTCCTTTTCCAACCTCAGCTGTCGCAGTCTTGCTGTGATCCAGGGTTTGTTGTTGTTATAACTCACCCTGGTCCGAGTTGGTATGCAGCAGTCCTCACAGAAGCTGATATATGACGTCACAGCCTCTGTGTACTCATCCAGACTGTTGGTGGCAGTCCTGAAAACATCCCAGTCAGTACAGTCCAAACACGCCTTCAGGTCCTCTGCAGCTTCACTGGTCCACTGCTTTGATGTTCTCACAACAGGCTTAGAAAGTTTTAATTTCTGCCTGTATGTGGGAATCAGGTGGACCATGTCGTGGTCAGAGTGTCCCAGTGCAGCGCGGGTGACGGCGTGAAAAGCGTTACTGACTGTGGTGTAACAGTGATCCAGAGTGTTCCCCTCCTTGGTGGGGCATTTAATAAACTGTTTGTATTTGGGGAGTTCATGTCTGAGGTTACCTTTGTTAAAGTCACAGAGGACAATAACTAAGGAGTCCGGGTTGGTCTGCTCCGTTTCCAGTGTCTGGTCGGCGAGTGCGCGCTGTGCGTCCTGCACGTTGGCCTCCGGTGGAATGTAAACACCGACCAGAATGAATGAAGCGAACTCACGGGGGGAGTAGTGGGGTTTACAGTTTATGAGAAAAGTTTCCAGGGAAGGAGAGCAATGCCGTCGGATCACTGTCACGTCGTTACACCAGCTGCTGTTGATGTAGAAACAAATACCTCCACCCTTTGTTTTGCCGGAGAGGTGCGCGTCGCGGTCCGCTCGGAGTAGCTGGAATCCGTCCAGCTGCAGCGCCGCGTCGGGAGTTCTTTCCCCCAGCCATGTCTCCGTGAAGCACAAAACAGCAGATGAATAAAAGTCCTTGTTTCTCCTCATCAGCAGCTGGAGTTCGTCCATCTTATTCCCCAGTGAGCGCACGTTAGAGAGAAATATTCCGGGTAGCGGTGTGCGTTGTCCTCGCCGGCGAAGACGCACGAGCGCACCGGCACGTTTCCCTCTACGTCGACGTAGAGCTGCAAAGGTGAGAGCACCTTTGACCAGAATGTCCCATAAAACAGTTAAAGGTGCAAGAAATTCGGGAAACAAATCCACTGGAGTTGTTCCCCTGATGTTCATGAGCTCTTCTCTGGTGAAAGAGCTCCGTGAACCAAAACAGAAAACACTATTTACAAACAAAACAAGGCAAAACAATGCGCTCCAACAGACCGAGGCAGCCATCCGCGGCGCCATCTTGGATTGTGACCATGCATATACAGGCCTGTGCTACATAGTTCCGGGCCTGATGTACTCACAGTACGAAAACCTCATGACTCCGCCTCGTTCTTCAGCCATTATTAATCGTAGCCGCGTGCTTCTTTGTAGCAAGCAACGGTTCGCAGAGGCGAATCGCGACAGTGATCCGTGCTGACTAATGTGACAACGTTTCCTCAGGTGAATGTGTCACATATTACACCTGACACTGGTGTGATGGATTACCAAGCCCTCGGGTTATAATATCTTGGAGGAAATGCACACAGGAGATACACACACACACACACACACTAACAAAATCACTGTGGCACAGAAACACACGCAGCAAAATGCACAACAAAAGGCGCACACACAGTAGTGTGGCTACTCGTCATAAAACACTCGGCTACACCAACAGAAAGCATAAGTAACACACGCAGGTGTGTGTACAAAACAAACACTACAAATTATTTAGAGGCCCTGAAAGCCTAATTTCTCTACCAGTTTCTTATTATGAGCGATGGTGTCCCACATTAACATTTTCCTTTTTCTTTTTTTTCTTTTTTGCTTAAGTTACAGCAGTTTGGTTTACGACCTGTGAATGTTACAGAGAAACACTTTCAAACCCAGTTTTCAGGGCTCTAATGAGGATTGGGTTTACATTAAAATCAGTGGGAGTGTTTTTTTATGCTGTCGCAGCAGATATAACATCTATAAATCCTAAACCATCAGGGAATTCTTCTTCTACACTAACACCAGGACTGTAATTGGCTACATTCAATAAAACAGCGTGTTTTTCACACTCTGATATTACTACCTTTGCCGGTAGCATCATTGCTGCCACCGTTAAATTGGAAACACGGTCTCATAAAACCCCGGTGCTAATGCGGACTGCGGTGCCGCATTGTTTTGAATACTCGAGCTCCTAAGTGTGTGTTTAATGTGAAGTATTAGATTCTTACACAAGTTGCCGGAATATGAGCTAAGATGGGTTACATGGAGGCGGGAATGAGCGCACTCACATCGCCAGGGGCCACAGCGTGGAACTATCAAGTGATTACTAGAATTAGAAAGATTTCAAAACGCCAAGCTTTTCATATTGAATTGCGATTTGCAGCTAGCAAGCCTCCAGGGGAAAGACGATATGGGCTCCCTTCATTTCAAATCTGTTTAAGCGTTTGCTATAGAGGAACACAGGTTGTTATTTTGCACAGTACAATTACAGCAACTAGCTTGAGGGACAAGTAAATTACAATGTAATTGGACAGATGATACGGCATGGCTCTTCATATCCACGTCACAGGTGGTTGATAAATAACCTGCTGAGCTGAAATTGTTATGTGTGTGTGTCTTTGTGAAATGGTGTTTGACAAATGATGGAAGACATCTAGACGAGGGGAATTGCAATTTATTTCCACGAGGGCAGATTGTTTCATCACGTTGTCACCTTTAGATAAAACCAGGTGTGTGTTCTCAGCGTGACGCGGATCCAAGTGAGGACTTACATGTGTGTGAGTGGATATGTCTGTGTGTGTGTGTGTGTGTGTCCCCGAAGTTTGACCTAAGCTGTGAGTTTTGAACTGTTGGTTGGACAAAATTAGCGTTTTTCACTTTTTTTTCCTTTCACATTTTATAGACTAAACGATTCATCGGTTCATCGGGAAAAGAATCAGCAGATTCATCGCCAATGAAAATAGTTGTTAATTGCCGCCCTGGTTACAACATAGTGGCCCAGTCATCCATCTGTTCCAAAGCCCCTATGCAATTGTAATTGCATTAGTGCAGTGTTGACTTTTTATGAAACACTTTTTCCCGAAGTCACCAGGCTCATTTTCCTTTATTAGGCCGAGTCTGGAAAGACAATACAGAGCCTCATGCTGTCGCTCGGAGAGTCCCTCCAGGCGAAACTTTCATTCCAAAGAGAGCGAGCGATAAGTGTGCAGAACTGAGACCATTGAGGGGATCTGGGAAGGAATGGTCCAGGCCGCCTTTGTGTCTGCCTCTGTCCTGTTCACACAAGTATGTTTCTATCCAGCTGTCAGGAAAAACGTACTCCAAATTCTGGATTTGTCACACAAAAAGATGCAGATAAAACGTCTTTCTAAATTGGCAAGTTGATGCTTTTCTCTGTCGTTGGCAAGTCTCAATCTGAAGATAAAAATAAATACATATTTGAAATAATACAATGCATAGCCAATGCTAAAAAATGCACTGTACTGGGTAGTTTAAACATGGAAGTAACATTATTCTTTACCTTGAAAATAGTTTAAAGCAGCAAAATGTTGTATTTTGTATGATAACAATGGATCACATGATTATGTGTGCTCTTTGAGATGCGGTTGAATGCTCAGGACAAAGCTAATAAACAGACTTGAGTTAAGACTCAGGAGACTGTTGGGCAGGTCATGCTGCCTTGCTTCATTATTTATTTAACAAAAGCATTTCTAGCATTCATGATCATTCATCTATCTTTTTTTTTTTTCTATAATGGGGGAAAGTATTTTATCACTCTCTGCCTTTTCCATTCATCTTTAAATTGGATAAATGATTATTTGCAATAACGTGGATCAAAACTCAGCCGCTGTTTGGGTCGGTTTTCATCTCTGCTTTTGGTCGCCATTTTCCCATCCATCAGCCTGAGGGTCTTGATATAGACTTTATATTAGATGTCATGGCTCCCATGCTGCATGGACAGCAGTGATTCACAGCTCTCTTTTACACAGGCCTTCACCTCAGCACCATGTTCCTGAGTGGTGGCCAGCAGTGTCACTTGCTCATCTTTGTAATGTCTTTGTAAGATGTGTCCCGGGCTTCAGCTCTTTCCTCTTCACTTTCACTGCTGCCACACCTGCTGCTGTCTGACAGAACATGAATGACACCAGAGAGTCACTCAAGTAAGAGGGAGTCTCGCCTTAGTGGAGTTCAGCCACTGTAACAGGAGTTCAAACACATTCAGTGGTAAATAAACATGCATGGATCACTGAAACGTAAATCAGAAATGGACAAAGCGTTGATATTTTGGCCAAGTGCCCACTTCTTTTGGGTCGATTTAGGAATGGGGTAGCAACTAATGATTATTTTCTGATATATTTTCGGTATCAGTAAATCATGGCTCTAGATATGGCAATGTTGGTCAATTGGGCAGTTCACCACTTTGGTCCTCACTGAAATATCTCAACAACTATTGGATGGATTGGCTTGAAATTTGCCAATATCCTACTGACTTTGGTGAACCCCTGACTTTTCATTTCACGCCATCATCAGCTGCACGTGTTTAATGCTAATTAGCACATTTTAGCATGCTAACACGCTAAACTAAGACGGCGAACATAATAAACATTATACAACATCAGCATGATAGCATTGTCATTGTGAGCATGTTGCCGTGCCAGTGTTTTGCATTTAGCTCAGAACTCTTGTTGTCTTGTCGAGGTCCAGGGTGCCCTAAAAGTAAGTAGTGGTCCTGGGTTAGATGGCATTGGAACCAAATTTCTCAAATGATCGCCCCACATTCTCATGGACCCTCTTTGTGGTCTTTTCAACTTGTCTTTATGTTCTTGTGAAATACCTGCCATATGGAAATGTCCACATATCACTCCCTTGCACAATCATTTGTTCTTCTGCAAAACTATTAGAATCGAATGTTGTGTTCAGCTTTATGCAGACGATACATTAATATACACATCTAAAACTAAGTTTTTCAGTCTGATTTTAATACCCTACAACACTGGCTCGCAGCTAATAAATTACTACTCAATAAGCCAAAATCTCACACTATAATTTTTGGTAACCGCCAAAGCATTAAATCCAAATCTAAAAGGTACTCCTGTGCTATTGCCTGTCTTGATGGTACGCCACTGCAGAGTTACCTGGGCCTATGGCTTGACTCTGAGCCTTCATTTAAATGCCATATTATTTAGATTATAACTCATCTTACCAATAGTGAATTATACTGATTATACTGGGTGAATATAACGAGTGTAAGTTATTTTCACTGGATGAGCTGTCTGTGTGTGTGTCTTGCTGCTCTTCTCCTCTGCTCTTTTTGAACCTCTCTCCTTTTTCAGATCGTCATTCTCTCCTTCCATTAAGTGCACTCTTATCGTTTTCTCCCTCTCAGTTGTGTCTCCCTTGTTCCTGCCCCAATCCATCTCCGCCCCATTCTCATGCTCTCTCCCTCTGTCTTCATTTGAGCTTTTTCATTCCTGCCTTCCTCATCCTTCTCTCGTCTCCTCTTGCTATCCTCATTCTTTTCAGCTGTATCACTTTCCCTGTCCCACCCTCTCCTCTCCTCCTCCTCGTCTCACTTTGTGTACTCGCGCTTTTCGTTTCTCTTCTTCTTGTTCTCCTCCACAATTTTCTCCTCCTCTTTTCTGCCTCTACCTGACCAGTTTCTCTACCCCCCCCTCCCCCCTTTCTGATCCACTCTTTCTCTTTTCCTTGAGAACATTCATGAAAGTGTAATGTGCATTTAAACATTGGTAAATCACAGTCATTTTGTGCCATTACAATAATTACCATAAACAAACAAGACCATTACAGGAAGATTTGCATCTCCTACCGGCTTCCATGAAGTGTTTTGTATTACGTGGTGCCAGCTGAGGGCTGCCATAAAATGTGCCGGGGAAAGGATCCTTTTCTTTTACAATAAAATGAACCAAAACATTAAGAGTTTCTGGTAATGGCAGATGGTGGAGGGAGTGAAAGAATGACAGAGAAAATTACCTTCACCGTGTTTATCCTTTCAGTGTATCTAGAAAGTGGGAAATGTGTAATTACCGGTTCCCTTGTATTTGAGCTACCGCGGTGGGAAAAACACGAGCAACTGCGGTAAAGTGAGTAGTCATTTCTAACTGTGATTTGAGAACGTAGTGCATTCGCATTGGAAAAAGGACCAAATTAAGTGGCCTGTGTTGTACTACAATTACTTAGCTTTTAGTGATTTGTGCAGAATGCTGTGAAGGGAGGGGGAAGGGAAAGAAAGCTGCCACTGACCTTTCTCCCACCCCCACCCACCTGGCTCCTGTTGGACAGTGTGAAGAACTGATATTGGATTTCTTTTATTGGACTTTTTTCATTGGAGTAAAGACATATTGGATTCTCTTCAAGACAATCTTGACATTTCCCCTGTTTTCACCCATGTGCTATGTTTTGATTTTATAGGATTTTCTTTTCTTCTTAAAAAGCTTGTGCTGGGGAGGGAACCATTGGTGGTGTGGGCCTGTAAAGCCCATTCAGCATATGATGGCTATGCACATTAAGCTAACTTGACTTGACAGTGCAACAAGCCCTCAGAACTAAATGACAGATATGTTGGTTGTTATTACTTTCCAAAATTTGCCAAAAAATTTGTGTCTGATCTGACACCCCTTTCACCATAAGTCATAGGCACAAAAAAACGTAAAAAAGTAATGTGATTCATTGTTAATATACAGATGTGAAGATTAGTGGAGCTTTAAGGTCAGGGAAAGATCATGGTTAAGAGAAAACAACATTGAATGTTGGTAGGAAACGGGTGACATCTTCATCAACCCTGACCTCCTCTCTGTGACATTTTATGACAGCTTTAATAACATCCCTCATGCTGCTTCTACCTTTGCTCCTGTCAAAACTCACTCGGTTGCTGGAGGTCTTTGTCAGGTAAAAGTGAACATTTTAGACATTTGAAAGAACAACAAATGCTGTCGCTTTTCTTGTGAGGACATACTCTGCTCGCAATTTTTGACATTTTGACATTTTCAAACGGGCATAATTGTTCTAAAGCCATAGTAGTCATTTCCTGTCTAGTAGGGAATTGGGACAAAGCTCTGCACAAACTATTCGTACTGGTTAACTACTGGTTTAATTACTGGTTTATGGTGTCAATATGCTGATGCGGAAAAATCAAACCAAGACGTGTTTTCAACCACTTGCACTCCAGCATACGATATATAAGGTTTTTTTCACTGTGTGGGCATGTTCACGTAACCTCACATCATGAACTGAAGACTGAAAATAAATCCCGACTAGAAACTTAAAGGATTGTTTAATTTATTTTTCCTAACCAGTTGTGAGTTTAATCGAACTCCCGTTTAGCTACCTGGATATCTGGATATTCATCCATTGCTCATTGGTTCTTCTGTCTTTCTTCACTCCATGGCAGCTTGTGTATTTCTGTCCCTCCGGCTGTCTATATCCATATACATATCTATGTCTGTCCACCTGTGTGTGTGTGTGTGTGTGTGTGTGTGTGTGTGAGTGTTTGTGAGAGGATGGAGTGAGGTCTGAGGCCAGAGAGGCCGCAGAGCCCCAGGCTGCTCTGAAGAGAAGATGGACACTGACTTGTACTGTTTTCATCCACACGCACACACATACACACACACGTAGACACACAAACCCCCCACCCCCCATCAGGGAAGATGGGAGCCTTTCAAGGCGACTGTGGTGGAACCTTCAGTCAACCAGAAAAAAAGGATTTTTTTTGTTGGCATATCCCAAACTGAAGCATGTTGTGTGTTTGTGTGAGTGTTTGTAGATGGATGTGTGTGTGTGTGTGTGTGTGTGTGTGTGTGTGTGTGTTTGTGTGTGTGTGTGTGAGAGTGTGTTTGAAGAAGAAAGAGCCAAAAAGATGGAGAAGTGGAGAAAATACAATAAAGGCTTGTTAAGCCAGAAAGAGCATATATGGACTTTCCAATTATGTTCTAATCAACAACTGCATGGCACTAAATCCATCATTTGTCTTCCTGCTCTTGGCTGAGTAATTACATCCGATGCATTATGATAGATAATGTGTTGTGCAGTCCAGAAAGTGGCCGTAATGCTACACAGAGAATATAGAGAGTGGTGGGTGCAGAGTGAGGTTCGCCACTAGAATAACTATAGCTATTGTAAAACAGCATAGAGCCATTTTGTCCTGACAAGAGACACACTTTGTCCAGGCTCTTAAGCCTTTGAAAAGTGGAATACACTTTGCTGTCCTTGGATGAGACTGCTCACCCTCAGCCATGTCAATTTGTCAATTTTGGCCTTTTCTCTGTCAATGTTTTTTTTTTTTTTTTTTTTCTCTCCCTTTATCGTCATCCATTCAGTGACAAATTGCTTCTTGTATCTCTCTCTCCCTCCCTCCCTCCCCCCCTCCCTCTCTCTTTGTCTCTCTGCCTCTTTCTTTCCGCAGGGAGACGAAGTACTGACTGTCATTAAAACTAAGGCTCAGTGGCCGGCATGGCAGCCGCTCAACCTGTGAGTATCACTCGTGTCGGTTTCACGGCGCCTTTTCAAAGGGGAAAGGCACACTGAACATTAACTTTTACTCAGAAACATATATATATATATATATATATATATATATATATATATATCCTATTTGGTCTCACTTGTGATTACCAGAAGAAGAAGAAATGAAAGTGTAATTTTCTTTATTGCTGTGATTCTGCCCCCAACGTCAGAGTTCTCTAAGGGGCATGAATGTTTGGGTCCAACTGAAAATGTCAGTCATTTGATTGATGCAAAAAAAAAAGAAGTCATATCACATCACTTCCAACAGACACACAAGCAGTTAACCAGCTGGGGACCAGCGTTGCTAGCTGTTGCTCAGTCCCATCTGTAATCTCAGCACTTCCTACAGCGCTCTGTGACTTTTTTCCGTGTCATTATGTCTGTTATTATGCGTGTCGGCTGTGAGTTTTGACAGTCTGGTAATTCGCCATTAACACAACTGGGCCCATGAAAGAGAGACAGCCAACACGAGCTAGACGTCCTCCTTTTTTTTTGAATTTGGGATGAACCCAACGCTGAGGCTGCCGATGACTCAGCAGGTGTCAAAATAACATGAATGAAAAGTAACATCTGGTGGGAAGCGGTAGTGCCATAAACAGCATGGGATTTCATTTACCATTTACGTTCGGAGGCTATACCGGCGCGTGCTCCAGTTATTAGCTCACCACGGAAACATGTCCAAAACCAGTTTTGTGCTCTTTTGAAAAACAAGCACAATAGCTACAGTATCATGACAGTTTATATTCACTTCCAAAAAAATGTGAGGAGACTTTAAGTTTCAGTTAGTTTCTCTCTCTGACCAATGGAGGTATTACATTTTCCATCGAGCTCTTGATGGATGCTCTTGATCATTTATTCATTATGTTTTCTGGATGAAAACCTCCTATTCTGGTGTCTTAACCTCAGTTGAAAGATTACATGCTTCTCTGTATGTTGAGAAAATTGCGTAACCGTGGGTTTATGAAATGTTCCGGTCTGGTTGCCAAGCTAAAAGCAAGGCTGACTTTCTCTGTTGGTGAAAAGTTGATATTTTGGAGGCTCACAAAACAATATGTCTTTTTTTTGGTTTGTTTCTGGTGAGAAGCTGCCTGAGCGTTCCTTCAAGCCATATTATTCTTTTTTTTTTTTTCCCCAAATCACAACGTCTTGACGTAAACAAAGATGTCGAAAATTCTTGTTCAGTGATCCGTAAATTACATTATATTACAAATACTACATCTACATAATTTAGGACATGCTGGGTGATCAACAGAAACAATATGAGACACACATTTTTATTTCTTTGTTACAGGAATCTTTGATAGTGCGACCTTTCCATGAATCACAAAGAACTAATCTTCATTACGGGCAGTATCAGATTCTTAATGAGCAGGATAAGTACTTGAAAGTTGAAAGTTCCATTTCTGGCACACTCAGTGAACTATAAATTATAATTGAAATTCAGATACTATTATGTTCTAACATGTGAATACTAGAAAAAAACGTATTCTTAATTATTTCATGATTCCTTCCTTTATGCGGCTCTTAAAAGCCAAGCCGACTTGTCTGAATAGTCACACACTCTGGCACCCTGTGCACTCTTTGGAATTAGTTCAAGAGCAATTAGAAACTTATCACAACTGTAGCCCTCAGCACTGCATGAGCGCGCGCACACACACACACACACACACACTAATGTACTGTATCTTTCACCAAACATCTGCTTAATTACCCCTCCTAGCGTTGTCTGTCATTTGCGATATATTGTGCCACTATTATTTTTACTAATGAGAACATTCACACACATGCATGCACCCCCACACAGTCACACACTCAGTATCGAGGATGACATATGAGCTCATTTCGTTCAATTTTGCATGCAAAGTTGTCAAGTTGTTCGAAAATGGTTGTGTTTGCTCTTATGTCTTGGTTAAGACGCAATAATTAAAATACCAAGGACTGTTTTTCGCAAAGACACTTTGCAAATGACCCCATTATCATCTTCAGAATATTTCATTTTCGGTGGGTTTTGGACATCCGGAGAGAACATGTTGTCATTATGAGCTATTTTCTGCCTCTAATTGCATATGTCAGAGCTTCAATTATCCAGCAATTAGCGGAGTGTGACTCGGGTCAGAGGTCATGACATTGGAAGTGGCCATTTTGCAAGTAATTAACAAAAAATTGCAACAGCAGAGTGTAGAGATGTAGGGTTAGAGATGACTATGTGCAATACATACTTAGGGCTATCTCACTAAAATAATATTTCAAATATAATTTATATTGTTCTTGGATATGTTCTTTGTTTCTTTGTTTCTTTTTTTCTTTCTGGACGTTGCCCGCCCCCGTCACCAGGCGAGCAGCTCCATCGGCAGAGTTTTCTGTGGACCGAACCCGCCATCTGATGTCCTTCCTCACCATGCTCGGTCCAAGCCCAGACTGGAATGTGGGGCTGTCAGGGGAGGACCTCTGTACCAAGGACTGTGGCTGGGTCCAGAGGCTGGTGACAGACCTCATACCCTGGGATGCAGGCACCGACAATGGAGTCACATATGAGGTAGTCAATCCTAATTTTACTGCTCAGTTTCCCAATCTAGAAATATAATTCAAAGCGGTGAGCAGGCTTACTTTCGTATCTTATAAGTACAACAAGTACAAGGCTTGCTCCGGAGCGGGTTAAGTTTGAAGTTACCATGGCAATGCACCCCGGAGAGAAGAGAACCACCGTCGTAACCTTGAAAACCCAGGGCTATCCCTGAAGCTGCCTCGCTGACCTCAAATCCTTCTTCGTAGTACAATCCCCCGGTGTCCCAGTGGCCCAAAAAAATATTTTAACAAAGAAGAAATGACCATATTTTCAAACCCCTAAACCTTAAGTGTACCACCTGTGACTCAGGCTAGCAACAGCTGTGACAACGACACATTGATTGATTGACAGACATACAGACAAGTCAGTGTTGAATTCAGACGCGTGGTGCACTGTTTATGTTTTTATATTGGGTTAGGTAATAATGAGTGGGACAGAACATGATGAAGGTCTATGTAAGCGCTGAAAACAAGTACAATATCGTGATTATTATTTGAATTGTGGTGAAAACCCCGGGACGACCTGGTAGTGTATTTGCAGTCATGTCTCACAGTCAGCTTTAAGATTAGCTGAAAATGTCGGCCCAGTTAACCTCCGTGAATAGTGACCCGTCTTTGTTAGCCAGCTAACTGCCGACCAAAGCAGCTGTTAGCTGCTTAGCAGTTTGCTAAAAGCGTGTATCTAATGTGTCAACTCTGGCTAGCTAATAATCACTGCAGCTAGAGTTGGATAGTTTGTGGAGCATAAGAATGTGCCATTTCGCTGACCAGATGCTGTAACCAAGCTACAAGCGTCCAACCACACCTGGTTCTGTTGAGTCAGCCGCACTTTGCCATAAAAGTTCAAGACCTCCAAAATGGCCACTGAGGGTGTGTCTCACTGAATGCACTACCATACTGTATATTAGACCCACGCGTTAACTGTGCCTTATTAAAAGGCGCACTGATGTAGTCTACTTGTTGGAGATAAAGCTGTTGCTCTAGTGAAAGCTGACAGTTAAAGTATATTGCACATGAGGGTTATTGCTCACGAGCTGTTGGCAGCCAGCAAGCAGCATTTATTTCTGGCCCGCACATCACAGCACACTTGACTTCCACCTGTCTGTTTACTGTGACAGACTTCTTCTTTAGTCTTCTGCATCCTTGGAATGAAAGGTGCTCATCCATATTCACCCAGCGTTTGGAGACTACAGCAATTTATTTATAGTTTACAACCTCATGAATAAGCAAGGGGCTTATACCGCTGAGGGGAGGTGGCAAATACCTTTCAAAAACCTCACTAACATAAAACCAGACCTCTCTCAATTCGGCTTCTGGTGCTTTTTAAATGCGGAAGCATTCTGGTCCGTTTTGGACCTGTTTTTTTGATTCGGTCTCCTTAGCCCCCTGACCCACACCGGCACTCACTAAAATGTTGTTGTGATCACAGGGACAATAGTTCAGGCAGTTTGCATTGTACTGAGAATACTCAAAATTCAACTTAGATTAAACTGCAGCATTTATTTGTTGTTGTTTCATATGCATTGTGCTATGTGTGAAGCAGTCTTTGTAGAAAATGTCACTCTGCGCTGCTTCGACATTGGTTTCCTTGGTCCTGGAAGGTCATTTAAAGTTCAGTTTCCAAGCTGATAATGGATGCCTCCATGCTGCTTAGTCTGGAACGTGTTCCCCTGGAAACGCGATGTCTATCTCTGTGCGTTCACCATCAGATAATAGATGCATCCTACTGTGCAGCAGACATTAAATCGCTGCCACCTACAGACAGAGACGTGGAAGCTCTTGTCTTCCAGACCCTCTGCTCACTGCATGAAAAGACTTTTGTTCTGTTTGCGGGCATTACAGGTACATTTGTAGTTTACATTTGTCGCCAACAAGTGATGGATGCCTTCTGTTTGGCGTCATTCCTCTCGAGTTCGTTTAACCGGAAAGTCAGAGAAGGAACCTGTGGTGAACTTGTAACTGCGAAGAGAATCGCCAACATGGTTGCTACAGCCCTGTAGACGAGGATGTAACTTCATGTCTCCTCTATTACTTCCTTTGTAGGTGGCTTCCCTTTGTCTTATTCAGTACTCCCGCATATATTAAATTAAAGCTGGTGTGAAACTTGAAATGACAACGTTGAGTTAACCGGTAAGAACAAAGGGAATGATTCATGTTTGTCGTGTGTTTTTATCTTTTCTCTCTGTAGAGTTTTTTAAATTATTTTTTTTATTAAGCTCTAACAATACATGGGCACACATGCTACCACACACACACGCACACTCACACACACACACACACACACCTGGAAACAACGCCATGAATCTGTTATTAAAGGGGTGTTAAAATGGATATAAATGATGCATAGTGAGATCAAACAGAAAAGAGGCCACGACCAGATGGCGTATCGGAGAAGCAGCGACTGTAGGTGACTCTTTCAGGCCCTTGACACCTGCCTACCTCTCCCTTTTTGGTGGGAATGGAGTATACAATCAACGCAGCTATTGTTGTATCATTACTTTTTATTAATTCCAATATGCATGCGTAAATTACTGCTGCTCTGCTGTTCCTTCCCTCAAGAGAAATCACGTTGTTCTCTTTTCAAAAGCCTGTTTCACAGACGTGCAGACACTATATGCTGCTATTGGATTAATATTCTTGTCCCACAAATAATTCCATTCAAACACATCTACCTAGGGAAAACTGAAAGGGCCTTGAAGTGCTAAAAACGTCCAGACATGTTGTTCAGAACAGTGTGGCTTCTTTCAGGTGTTAAATTCATGTCCGCTCTGTGTCTTATTTTGCCCAGAAATGTAATTTTGCTTAAAGTGTTCCAGAGGCATCAGCTCTTTTAAATATAAGATACTTAAAGCTGCATTATTTGATTGCTTTGGCCACCAGGGGGCGGTCTCTCCCATATACCTATGGAGTGACTCTTGCTTGCAAGCAATAAAGAATTCTTGGGGACTAGAGATTAAAACAGATACTGTGTTTGGGGATTTCGTTGCCACCATCTAACTTCATCTGTCTGCCGCTTGATGCTGGCCAGGTTTAACTGTCTGCAGCACTGATGAGAGTTGTAAGACTGAATAAAAACAATGAGCTGAAAGATGCTAAGACGCTCCAAAGGACTGTGGTGGAACTGCGTCGGGTGATAATTATTTGTGGTATTATCATCACTACGAGCTCCTATCAGATGGCACACAGTCATTTGATCCATTGCGAATACAAAAATATTGATTACAGCAGCTTTAACCTTTGTGTACTGTACTATATCTAGTTTTCTCACTTTCCCTCTTATTTCGGCCTCTTTCAGTCGGCGAACAAGCCCACCATTCCTCAGGAGAAGATCCGGCCCTTGACCAGCTTGGACCACCCCCAGAGCCCGTTCTACGACCCCGAGGGAGGGGCAGTTACCTCTGTAGCCAGGGTGGTGGTGGAACGCATCGCTAGAAAGGTACAATGTAGTGTGTAAGAGTGCGTGTTGTGTGTGCACTCATGTGTGAAATGACATTTTTCAGAAATGATCTGACACTGGCAGAGTTGTGGTCAGTTAGAACAGGTACGCGTGTACAGCACATAGCATGTTTAATTGCTAATGCTAATTTACTCTAGAAGCTATGTAGTGTTGACTACATGTCTACATGAAACTCATGATTATATTTGAGCATTATTGAGTCATTTCAAATATACCAATAATGTAGTATCTCACTAAGTGTAAGCTGCGTTATTGTATCTGAATGTTTTCATGTTGCAACAAGATAACTTTGTTATTATGTTGTTAAACTATGTGGACCACAAATAGGCCTGGAGGTCAACGAAATAATTGCTAATTAAATTGCGATCGTAATGTATTTGTGTTATGTTGCTCAGCCCGACTGTTACCATGTTGACACGACACAGCTCAGGAAATAGCATAGTCACATACACAGCCAACTGTTTCCTGTTCAATGATCGTTTCGTCTTCTAAGAAGCTTTGGACGCGTTTGTTTGTGTGTGTGTGTGTGTGTGTGTGTGTGTGTGTGTGTGTGTGTGTGACCCCTTCCCTCCTTGTGTGTGTGCAGGGCGAGCAGTGTAATGTGGTCCCAGACACCATAGATGACATCGTAGCTGATATTGGACAGGAGGAGAAGGAGGAGGGTACGGTGAATGCACACACACACACACACACACACACACACACACACCCTTTCCTGATTACAGTTCTTCGGGGACCCTAAACAAGATCAAATGGGTTCATTTAAAGGGTTGATGGAGTGTTTAACTAATTATTCAAACCCTGCCATCCCATGATATTGCATTCCTTTATGTTCTTTGAGCTCGACGGTTTCCTCAATTCAGTTTGTGTTTGCAAAACATTCACTTTAACCATGGAGCTACAGGCGGAGCACACACTGTGGGGATTCAGCATCTTGTGATGCTCAAGGACACACACATAGCTCGTTACGGACACCACTGGCCTCAGGTCAGATAGTCAGAATACACATCTGGGCTGGACTCCATGTCTCCACCCTGCTGTGAGAAGACAGGCACCCCGCTGCCGCAGAGCAAGTCCTGTCCTTATCAAACGCACTTTATATTCTGTGATGCTTCACAGGTCCTGTCACTCTGCACAATGATGTCTCAGCAGCGCTGCGCACGGAGTCTGTGCGTGGCCGCTACCTGACTTTCATCTGTAAAGTAGTAAATAACCACAATGAAAGAAGGAACTGTCTCACTTTCTCTTTCACATTTCTGATATTTGTGTGTTGGTTGGTTCGGGGGGGGGGGGGATAGAGACAGAACAAAAACATGTAGGATCTTTACAACCCTGTCCCCTAAAAAAGTATATATACTCATATGTATGTTTTTACACCTCTTGTCATGTCTGTCAAGTATGTAGCTAAGCCAGGAGTCAATTAGCTTAGCTTAGCATAAAGACAGGAAGCAGGGGGAAACAGATAGTGTCTCCAAATATGCCAGCGCCTCTAAAGCTCATGGCTCAAAACGTTCAAGTGGGGCCGCACGCGCTTTCGATGCCCGACGTTCTTTTCCGGCACAATCCGGCCCCGGCAGGGATCAGTGCCGCGGCCTCACGGTTACAAGACGAGCTTTGTCCCTTCACCTCCTCGCCAACCCGCAGACAGGCAGAACAGGACAGGCCTGTGCATGACGGTGTTTGTGTTGCACGTGGGTCGCTTTGTGCCTGTTTTCCCTCTAAGTGGGTAGCCGAGGGTAGGGCGCGGGATTTTGCCCACGCAGCAGAATTCCTAACAAGAATCTCCTGCTGCATATTAAATGCCCTCCTCAGTCAGTCATAGACCATTTGCTTCCTTCCCTCCTCTCTTACTCTACCTGCCCCCCCCCCCCCCCCGTTTCTCCCTCCCTCTCCCGTCTTCTCTGTGTGAGAGATGACACTACAGAGACGAGTATCCATTCAGGCTTGTCCTCTTGGTCCGCCCGGAGCTTCACGGCTTTCACTTACACATCAGCTCCTCTTACCTTCTTCTCTGCGTCTGCGGCTGCTTTCTTCCCTCATTCTGCTCTGTCATTACACGTTATCCCAGAGAATTGGACCCACTCAGATTTGTCCCTGAGGCCTGGCGGTATATTCTCTCTCTCCTCTCCTCTCATTTTCTCTGCCTCTCTAACCCCCGAGAGAGCATTATTAATTGAAGCCAGTGCCCCTGCTACTTCTTGTGGCTCTGCTACAACTGATAATTGGACAAGACATTCACAAATCACACTCTTCTCTTTCTCTCCAACTCTGCTCCTCTGCTCCTTCCTCTCCCCCTCGGATGTCACTCTGTGGCCTCTTGTGGTCCACTACCTGCGGTAATCACCTTTGGATACGATGTTAAATAATCAATGTCAGCCCAGTCCCCTACCCCCCATCCCTCCTCTTAACTGTGGCAAATCGGTTCAGCTGTTTTAGGGGAGTGAAATGGAAAAGGAAGTTTTGTAAGTGAGTTTAGTGACCCGTGTGATCCCAGTCAACCTCTGAACGAGCCCAGGTTTCTAACGAAAGTTATTCAAATGTGCGTTCCTCTCTTAGATGACACACCGGAGACGTGTATCTACTCGGGCTGGTCTCCCTGGTCGGCGTGCAGCAGCGCTACGTGTGAAAAGGGCCGCAGGATGAGGCAGAGGATGCTGAAGGCCCAGCTGGACCTCAGCGTGCCGTGTCCCCACACTCAAGACTTCCAGCCCTGCATGGGGCCGGGATGCAGTATGGAGGGTAAAAACATGCACACACACAGACACACACACGGATATAGAAGATAGGTTGGATAGTGGGGGACCACAGTTGTGAAGTCCCTGAGCAAGACACTCCACTGTAGCTGCCATGTCAGTGGTCAGCTGGTTCACGTACAGAATCCTGTAGATGGAAATAATGGAGGATTTGGAAGAGAACAAGCATTCCCAGCCAGTTTTCCTTTAATAAATAACATTTATTTGGTCGTATGGAAGGACGGCATTAACACTCCTGAACACACCTGGAGCATGCCATTATTTACACCACGACCTTAAGCATCGGCCCAGCAGCTGCCAAAGCGGCTGCTAGCTGCCATCAGTGGCCGCAGAAACACTTGAAATACTGAAATTGAGTATGACTGACCACTGCAGCAGAGGAGACTATGTCCGAAATGGAAACTTCTGTGCAAAGCAGGTGTAATATTGGCAGTTTTATCCAACACACTTGGAGAGTAGAGAAACAGTGTTACAGTAACGTAGTTCAGACAGTGAGAGCACTTCAGGGGCAGCAGGAAAGAACGTTACAACAAATTCAAAGACGCATTATAAAGTTACTTTACACCTCCAAAACAAGTCAAACAATGCACTTTCATTGCACGTGAAACGCAAACGCACCGATGTCCTCTGCTCTGCGCCACTTCGTCACACAGACGAGCATCAAAAAAACAAAGGCTGCCTTTCCTCTGCTGTAATCCTCTCAGAGTTGGGGCCGCTCATTTCCTGTCAACAAGAGGGGAGATCAGTGAACCCTCAAAATAATAAGCAGATTAAAGCCGAGGTGTTTATCTCATCCTGACTGAAACATACTCGGCGGCGGTGGCTTAAACTGATGGAATCTGTAGCGAAAACACACAAAGCTGCTGCCTCATTTATATTTCCCGGCCTTGTGGAATTGTTTTATCCAGAAATTTAATTGTGCAGCCAAGACGTGACAATTGGGGTTATTGTTGTGAGGGATTATGCGGTGTGTGTGTGTGTGTGTGTGTGTAGAAACAGGTAAAACAGAGGGACGTGGGTGGCGGCTCCGCAATTAGGAAGAGAATCTGGAGACTGTGGAGGCAGAAGCTGGCTGTAAAAGACGGGGGAGGCCCACACATATCTGGAGTTGATATGGTTACATCAAGAGGATATGTCACAAAATACAGTAAATCCCTAATCACACGGTGTAAACACTGGTGATTGGACACCCTAATTACCTCACTGAAACACAACAGATTACGAGGATTAGCTGTTAATGCCGAGCGTCCTCCTGCATCCAGGATGCTTAAACCAGGATTTGGTCGTGTTTGTCTTTTTGACGAGAAGAAACCAACGCGCCGCTGTAAAAAAGACTGTAAAGACAATAGCAACAACGGGAGGATTGTGTACGTTCAGTAACCTCATTAAGACGCCGAAACAAAGTGAAGATGCAGAGGCGCAAACACGTTTAACACAGCGGGGATTCACGGTGATCCGAGGATCAACGCGGATGACAGATGAGTTTCAAGCAAATTAGCGTCAGCTTGTCCGTCCTTCCTTCCTTCTCTCGGCTTCTCTCTCCGTCTGAACTTTTCTGTCTGATTTCCGTCAAAGTTGTGGGCTTGATGCTCCTGTGCTGCAGGTAACAACCCCCGATCCGGCAACAAACACACACACACACAAGCACAAAACCCCAGGAGTTTGCTTTTGTCCAATTTCCAGTGAAGTTGTCAGTTTGCAACAAATGCTTGAGAGGCAGCACAGTCAGCGTCTGTGCTCTCCCTCCTCACTCTTCCTCCCTCGCTCCCAGGATGTCTACCAGTCATCAGAGGAGTGAAGCTCAGGCTGTTCATGGCTTCTCTCTCTCTCACTCACACACTCACACACACACACACACACACACACACACACACACACCCCTCACTGCTCCTCGTATTGATTACCAGCAACATGGATAGCTTTTTGTTCGTGAGCACCTCTCCTTTGTTTTCATTTAGCGCTCCGTTAGCGTGCGGTGGGAGATTGATAATTGCGAGGTTCATGGTGGGGCAGGACGGGGGCCGCCGCCCGGCATGATTAATATTCCTGGGAAACACTCCGAGCCGGAGATACCTGTGTCTTTTATTAACGATTCACTTAGTTCTGCTTTATTAGGCCACAGCCTAATGCTGCTCTCACATTGCTGGAAGGCTAAGTTGGCTCAAAGTCCATCTATCATTTGTGAATAGGATCCTATTTACAGGTTCTGTTCGCGCATAATCTTGACAGACTGCACCGGGACGAGACTCTCAGAAGAGGTGTTGGATGGAGCGGGCAGCGAGGGGTCCTCAGACTCGCACAGCGACTCTCTGTAAGTGAAGGACAGGGAGACGCTGGAGCGCCACGCTGGCTAATAGTGATAAAATACACCAGAGCGAAGCCTTGTTAAGCCCGAGAAGCTGCGGCTCACTCTTCAGCTGATACAAGCCGGGGGTCATACATATTGACTTTCGCTCCCCCAGGCCCATGCTGTGAATAGGACTGTCCCTCAGGCAACTCGCCTTATTAAAAGAGAGCTGAAGCAGTTTCTGTTGGAAGAGCTTCCTCAAAATGGCACCTTCAACTTTGAGACGGCTTAACGGAGTGAATTCCAAGCAGCCGTCGGAGAGACTTGGAGTGTGTATGGAGAGTGTCCTGTAAACGGAGGGCCTCCCACAATGGCCTTTTCTTTGCCTCATCAGAAGTTAAATCATCTCCATATTTGTTGATTTCCGTCAAAGTTGTGGGCAAGTTGATGCTCCTGTGCTGCAGGTAACAACCCCTGATCCGGCAACTTCCGACTTCAATTTGATCACCTAGATAAATTCCTGATATTGTGCAGGCTCATTTATAAGCTGTTTTCTTTTTGATCTTACTGTTATCTCAAGAGCTCATTATTTCAGACAAATAAAGATCAGCGCAGTGAGAGAAAATAGAGCGGGGCATGTTAAGGTCTTAAATTAGGATCGGGCTCCCAGTTGTGTCAGTTATGCCTCGGAGAGATCTTATTCTGAGTTCAAGTATCCCTGCGACGAATCCTTCCTCCTGAAGTGTCCTTCACTTTGCTTGCTGAATCCGAAGTGGCTCAGTTGGGAGAGCGTTAAGCTGAGGTCCCCGGTTCAATCCCGGCTTTCGGCAGTGGAGTGTTTGTCTTTTGGGGGCACGTTGCTGTTGTCCCATGGCAGCCGTTGATGAAGCTGATTAGTGCCTTTAAGTTTTGAAGTTTTCACGTCATCCTACATGTTTTCACACGAGTGTCCTCCCAAACCACATCACATTCACCCTGGGTCCTCAATGTATGGAGGACAAAAACGCACTTATTCATTGGTATACAAATAAATACATCAATAAATGCTGCAATAATTGAATAAAAAGCTTTTAATTAAAAGATAAAAACTGAAAATAATAGAAATGCTTAATTAAATAGATAAATGAATACATGTTGTTGTTGTCAGCGTCAACAGTGTTTGCGCAATTACTCTCACTGCCAGAAGGGGGAGACAAAAGTTCCACACTGCAGGTTTAATGAGGTACACAGGTGGTGTAACGGACTGTGTAAAGGTCAAAACAGTGCAGCTAGCTAACATTACAGTAATAGCATGTGTCAGTTCAGCTTTATACACCACTAGCAAGGCAAAAGTGAAGTGATAGAGCCGATCGATCACACTCCTGTAACCAGTCCTGCTCCTGAGTGAGGCCAGAACCACGTGCCTCCTTAACCCACAGACACAGAAATACAGACATAACTAGATTATTGTATTTCAGCATTTGTTGATACATTAATTATTTTACGCACTAATTTAAGAAAATAATTATTTGTCTATGCATTGATGAATAAACCATGTTTTGACCTCCATACCACTACACCTTTGCACTGTTTGTGGGAGGCTGTAGCTCAGGTGGCAGCACAGATTGGCCATTAATCGTTGGGTTGGTATTCATCACAAAGACACTGAACACCAAATTGCTGCAAATATACATTGAGTGTGTGTGTGTGTGTGTGGGGGGGGGGGGTTGTAGGTCTGCAAAGTACATAATGATAATGTGAAGAGGCTGGATCTGAGAACTTGAGAAACAATTGTGACTGTGTGCTACGACTACTCAGTAGTTCAGTAATGAGTGAAACCACATTAAATATGAGTAGTACATGCACAGCTTAAACTTATAAACCTCTGATTGTGGCTGGCTCTCTGATAACACACAGACAACCACAATCAAAAAAAACGCAAAAAAAAAAAAAAAAAAGCAGCCGCTTGAATAATCAAAACGTCCGCCCAAATTATTTAACCATAGAAATATCATTAAAAGACTGCAGTGGCCAGCGGGCTGGCAGATTGTTTAATTAAATGATGATAAAACACAGCTTTAAATATTCAGAATGATTAAAAAACAAACAAAAACAAAAGAAAAGCAAGCAGCTGCAAAGCAAATTAGAAAACGTGACTCACCAGTTTGTCTTGATGTGACAGGAACAGAGGACCAAACGCGCGAGCGTCCCAGAGAGCTTCCTCAATCTTCAAACCTCATAAACAGCGTCCACGAATTATACGATCTTTAGATCTTCACCAGACGGCGGAAAACTATAGAACAACCGTCCAAAACATGGTCTCGACCTGCGCGAAATGTCCCTATTTTTCTTTCAGTGTCATTTTATGTAAGCTCTATAAACAAAGTCAACCTGCTTACACAGTGTTACCTGTTGGTACTAAAGATGTATTACTCACGTGATTTACTTCTTGGCCGTTGGACAACCGTTTTGTTTGTTTGTCAGTTTGTGTCGCTGGAAATGTCTAAATTATTAAACGTAGCTGAAGCAAAGAATTCTGGGATACCGATACCGGTTTTTTCCTTTCCTGAGGAGAAGGAACCACTGAGGTACCGAAGTCTCTACTATCACGTAGAGGATTCTTCTGGCTGAGAAACCTCTTCGTAACTCTTGAGGCTGAATCGGACCTATTTGTTTCTTCTGAAACGAGGCAAGCTGACAAAGCGCATCGTATTTTGGAGGCAATGCCTGTCTTTGATTACATCTACAGGAGCACTGGAATATGTCCTGGTGTGTTGTTGTGTTTCACAGTGCACCTCACAGAGAACTTCCTGCAGTTGCAGCCGAAATGATTTGATCTTGTTTATGTTGCTCGTTGAAAATCAACGGTCAAATCCAGCAGTGGACCTACTTGCGTGCGGGTTGCACTGAGGAATGGCAGCAGGGCAACTGCACCTGCGAATGATCACGGTGATAACAAGAGCTCAAGTGCAAATGCAGAACTTTCCCTGATAAATCTTATCTTCCCTGGAGATAAAATATAAGATGTCAAGGCGTTCTTCTAACAGTATCTGTTCAAAGTAGACCTTGTTTTTGGTCTTTTCCTCGCGGGCAGAGCCTTCGACCTGTATGATGTCGGAGTGGATCAGCTGGTCGGCCTGCAGCGTGTCCTGTGGGATGGGGATGAGGTCCAGAGAGCGGTATGTCAAACAGTATCCCGAGGACGGCTCCAACTGCCAGCTCCAAACTGAGGAGACGGAGAAATGCGTCGTCAACGATGAGTGCTGTGAGTCCTTCTTCATGTATTGCTGTGTGTGTGTGTGTGTGTGTTTGTTAGAATGAAGTTCAAACAATCATTTCTTCAATTTCTTGAACAAACTTCGGATTCGATCTGAATGCAGCCAAGGTACGGAGTTTCTAAACCTGGTGTCAGTGGCGACATTCCCGCGCATTCTTGGCGGGCAGTTTTAATGCGTAAATATAATACATCCGTGGTAAATACGGAGAGACAGAACTGCGATGTTGGAGTTCGGAGTTGACGCAACTCTCTCTCTACATGACTCTGGGCTACGGAAAAAACATGCAGGCATACGCCAGAAGGGGGAGACAAAAGCTCCGCACTGCAGCTTTTAAACAAAAGTTATAATAAAACAAGGTTATAATATAACATAACACTAGAGCGGTATGAAAAGGTATAAAGAGTGCTTTTACTATTGGAACTTTAAGGACATTTTGCTGATAATACTTTTACTTGGGTGAAAAGTGTAAAAATGTTTTTCCACCGCTGTGCACCTTTCTAGAGCAGAGGTCATAAAGTGCTTCACGATAGAAGACCACAGCAAGACATGAAATACAGTCACAGTATAAGAGTAATAAAAAGAAATAAATGAAACTAAATAGTAAAGGTAATGTTCAGCAGGTTTTAAAAGTAAACACGTGGAACTCAGTGAACTTTGCATAATATTTTTCATAAACTGATTTAATCTGTGTGCAGTAATCACAAAAACACTTTTGACAGGTTCTAGGTCGGATGCCGCGGCAGAGACCTGGTTGGCTGTAACAGCATTCGATTTAACAAGCACTGTTCCGTTAGTTACTCAGATCACACAGCCAGGACCTGCTACAATTTTAGACATTGCGCCCCATTTTCATGTAACTGTCATCATGTCAGTCACTGCTATTTTTCTCCTTTGCTGCTTGGATGGTGAAAAATGATGTGATTCATTCGGTGATGTGAAAAACGAAGAAGATAGAGAATAGTGATGACAAACATTCTCCCAAACTGAGCGGCTGCAAACCCTAAAATGGATCTTTTTGTGGTGGAAATTTGGCAAATGCCGAAATACTGACACATGCCTGTGACGTGTTTGGGGTGTTTTGTCCCTCCCGCAGCACCCAGCAGCTGTGTGGTGACTGAGTGGGGTGAGTGGGACCCCTGCAGCGTCACCTGTGGCTTGGGCATGAGGAGACGTGAGCGCATGGTGAAGATGCCTCCTATAGACGGATCGATGTGTAAGACCGAGGTGGCCGAAGTGGAGAAATGCATGATGCCAGAGTGCCGTGAGTTATCAAACAGTCATTTCCCTTCATTTCAATGGTGTTGTAGCGTCATACGTTCATGTCATGAATCTTGAACATGGATATTTCTTCGTAAATGTGTGTTCAGCTCAGTTCACCGCAATGAATAAGCAAAGAGATAATGCACACAAGGTTGGGTTATTGTCATTATTTCACTGACTCTCTTACGTAAAGTGCAGAAATACTGACAGCTGAACCCAATAATTAGCGCTAACTGCGGTGTCTGTGTGTGTGTGTGTGTGTGTTTGCAGATACCATCCCCTGCATGCTGTCACCCTGGTCTGACTGGAGTGAGTGCAGCGTGACGTGCGGGCGGGGCATACGGACACGGCAGAGGATGCTGAAGTCTGATCCCGCGGAGTGCACCGAGGAGCTGGAGCAGGCCGAGAAGTGCATGCTGCCTGAGTGCCGTAAGTGGCCGAGGTTCAACAACCAACGTTCCTAGCTGTTTGAATTTCTGGTCACAAACGGTGATGGTTACCGACCTGTCCAATCATCAGAAGGCTTGTGCTGCCCTGATACCTGCTTGTTTCCCGAGATATGGTGTTTTTGACATAATGTGTAAGGTTTTGTTTCATATGTATTCTTCACACAATTCATTAGTTAAACAGTGTTAATGCCAGGGTCTCGTTTCTTAAAGGTCCCATATTGTAGAATGTGAGCTCTCCATGTCTTGTTTGATCATGAAGCAGCTCTAGATGCTGAATCAATACTGTGAAAGTATCAAAACAAAACACACACACACACAGCCCGTATTCAGAAACTGTGCCTTTTGAAACGAGCCTTTCGGGACTTCCTGTAAGGTTGTGATGTCACAACTATGCAGTCGCTGCACTCAGCCACGCCCCCCCCCAGCAGGTCATCTGCTCCAGGCACAGCACCACCCACCAAGTACAGGGACGCTCATCCACCCGCTCAGTCTGTCTGAGTTATAGGAGCGCTCTGCTTCAGGACTCGTCTTCAAGTCTTTGGAGGTTGTTCAGTTTGTCTAAAACGGCTCGTTTCAGACAGACGGTGAACTGAGGGGCTGCATGAAGGGCCAGGAGAAGATACATAAGGACTAAGAACTGTGAATCATGCAAAGCTGCTCTAGTGCAGTCCCAGAATAAAAATGTAGAGCTGAAATGAGCATACTATGGGACCTTTTAATGTCTGTTTCATTGGTCCCGTGGCCGATTGTATTAATTCTACTGTTATTATTATTTAGTGGCTAGGCGGGCTCCGACGCCACACATGTACTCTTGTGTGCGCTGGTTTATCACACATTGTCTGCTGTGACCTGTCTGCCTTTGGTCTCCTTTGTAATTTGTCACTGTGCGTGAGCGACCAAAACTAATTTCCCCTCTGGGTATTAGTACAGTTATCTAATCTAATCTAATGGACTCTGGTCTACAATGTTGCTGCTTCCCTAGATCTCCACAATTAAACCGCTGCCAAAACTGCTGTTCTAACTAATAGGTAAGATGGCCAACATTACAAAAAAAAAGATAATAAAAATACATCTGAACCTCTGTTGATCTGGGTGTCAACGTGGGCATCCACCAGGACTAAAAACCATAAATCATCTTTCCATCAGCCTTTCCCATCTCCACGTGACCGAGATTTATTCTCCATATCCTCGCTGCGTTCCAGTGATGATTTGGTACATGGTGAACACTTGCTGTTGAGCAGGCCTGTAACGGCTCCAGCTCTGCCCAGGTGCGCTACATCTGATTCCTCAATGAGGGGCACCTGGCCTGGGGATGAAGTGCTTAAAAGCTCCTGTGCCACAATCAGAAAGGAGAGGCTGGTGTGGGGACGGCTGGTCGTGCTGCCCCTCAGCCTGGGACTTTCTGTGTTGACTTTGTGCTTTTTGGAAGTCTTGATTTACTGTCTTGGTTGTTGGTATGTCTTTATGTTAATAAATCCCATGTCCCTGGTTGTTTTAAAGGTGCTTGGCTCAGTGGTTGTTTGCCCTGAAGGCGTAACAAGAATTGGAACATAATGAATTAGCAGGGATTCAGACTGACAATAGCATTAAAACAGCGCAGAGGGCTGCGATGATGATGAAGACGATGAAATACAATCCGTGAAGTAAAGTTCCTCAGACACCAGAGCACTGCACAGTGGTTTCTAATACTCTGAGACAGGATTTCATCTGGAAAGTCACCCTTTTATCTTGCGCGGCGGTCACAAGGTAAACAGTGGAAATGCTCAGTTCACGCTGCGCAGACGAACCGGCCCAATTCAAATGTTCAGGCTGGAAGCGGCCTCATTGACAGATAAGGGATTAGAGACGGGCTACAAGTGAATCTTTAAAGCCTGTATACTCACGCTTAAACTGGGCAGACACTGCACGGATTAAGCCCAAATTTAGCCTCTGTCTAATTTTAGAATCAGGCCCAATTTCTGCCAGTTGTCGCTGGAACGTGCAGTTTGAGGGTCACAACATGGCCGGCTGTCAACTATCGGTTCTGAACTGTAGCGCGCTTGTTTTGACCGAGGGGTTGGCTGAGAGTGCTGCGATATGACGCTGAACGCGGCTGCAGAACAGACGGAGCAGACGGAGCAGACGGAGCAGACGTCCAGCCAGCTGCGGCTCCATATTAGTCTTTCTCTCTCTCTCTGTTGAGGAAGCGTGCATCTTGTTTGAATAAACTTTATAGGAATTGTGGGTCGACGTTCAAATAATCCGCACAGTGTCGATTAAAACATGTAATGGGAGTTAACACAAAGTGCAAGATTAATAAACGCAGCTTTCCATATTACTTTGTATCATATTGTCCAGAGGAACCGATGAATGATTATAATGCATTCTGGGTAAGATGAGCGTATATCTTCATCAGCCCTTTAAAGAGGACCTGTTATGCTCATTTCCACCTCTATATCTTTATTCTGGAACACCACTAGAGTAGCTTTGCATGATCCACAGATCAAATAAGTGCTTATTCATCTTATTGTGGCCCCTCAGCTCACCCTCTGTCTTTCCTCTGATTGGCTGGCTAGGACTGGGGACTGGGCCTCACTGATTACTGTACAAAAACACACAACTTTATTCACTGATTTTGGTGAAACTCCATCATTTTATGGAGATGGAGTTTTCTGGTTTTCCCTCCGACGTCCTCCGGCTGCTCTGCCTCGACTCAGCGGTGATTTACGAAGTTTCCTGATGGACAGAAAGCTTCATAAAGTAACTGCTAACTGTTAGCTCAGTTCGCTCTGAGCACCAGGGGAGTGTTGGTGTTTACACAGGACCTTTGGGCCGCCGGGAGGAGGAGGTTTTCAGTCCAGGGCTCCGAGAGTCAGATGGTTAGAGTCAGCTAACTAAGAGCATAGATATATATATATATATATCTTATTAGCTGAGCAGCCTGAAGACTGAGCTTCTGGCTCACGGGGATGACTTTTACATACATTTTCCTCATTTTTTGGCAACTTTGGTAACGTTTTATAGGAACACCCAACATTATAACACTATATATATGACAGGAAATAAGGAAAAGCATAACAGGTCCTCTGTAAGGGTTGATCTCACATAAGTTCACGTGAAATGGAGCGACAGAGTGAGTGAAAACTGAACAAATAGAAGTAATATGCCACAAAATGTTTTCCCGTATTCGCCTCTCAGACTGACATTTCCTCTTGTCCTCCCCCCTCCGTTCCTCCTTCCAGCCGTAGACTGCATGATGTCTGAGTGGTCCGAGTGGTCCGAGTGCAACAAGTCCTGCGGCAAAGGGCACACCATTCGGACTCGCATGGTCAAACTGGAGCCGCAGTTCGGGGGCAGCGCTTGTCCCGAGACCATCCAGAGGAAGAAGTGCAAGATCAGGAAGTGCCGGACGAAAGCGAAGGAGGAGAGAGGAGGAGGCGGCGGTGGAGGAGGAGGAGGAGGAGGAAAGAGAAGGAGACGGGGTAAACAGGGAAGAGATGCAGCGGTCGAGGAGCAGCCAGGTTGATGGAAATAATCTGTTATATTGTCATTATCATTAAAGCTGCCACACGAGCCCACACATGAGCCGTACTGTCTGTTCCAACAGGTTGCAGGATGCAGCCGTGGACCAGCTGGACGGACTGTACCAAACCATGCGGAGGGGGGATCCAGGAGCGTTTCATGATGGTGAAGAAAAGAGCTAAAGGCGCTCCGATGGCGAGCTGTAAGGACCGGAAGGAGATCCGTGCCTGTAACGTTCATCCCTGCTAGGGGGCACTACTGAGCTACAGAGGAGGGGAGCGGCGGGTTAGACACATGAGGAAATATGGGTTTATTTGATAAAGATGATAAACGGGGATGAACCTTTTGTGTACAGGGCGGTGAGGTGAGGGTGGGATGATGGGGTAGTTTGACACTTTGGGATAAGGAGGAATTTAGTTAAGTAGACTGGAAGGCAGAAAGAAGGAAGAGATGATAATGTGCTGTTTAGTGACGCCATTGTAGGCATTTAGTTAACAGGGCTGACTTTTACTTTTAGACCACAACGGAAGTATTAGAGAGTAATGTCTGTGTCCTGCAAAAAAAAAAGAAAAAAAAGAATTCAGCTTTTCAGGAATTAAAAAATAAAAAAATTAATCGCAGTAGCTTCTTTGCCATTGAAAAAAATTTTTGTGTGTGTATTTTCCGTAGTTTTGGCCCCTGGTGTATGTCGTAGGGTTGCGATTGGGATCCCAGTATTTCCCGGGAATGCTCGCCAAAGCCTATTTTCTGAGAAGAATACTCCCAGGAACCTGGGATTTATGTGTCTGCTTCATACAGTTTGTACTGACGCAAAGACGCCGTCTCCAAACGCCATTAATGAGACCATGCAAGTCTTGCAGATGTAGCCCGCCCTTAAAAGGCCATCATTGCGGTAATATAACTTGTCAGTCCTAGCAGCCTGCTGCTGTGGGGCAAAATATTTGGTAGAGTAGGGCTGCATGCAGACCAAATCCCAGTCTGGATTTGTGAAAGAAGCAGAGTAATCTGTAAATGGAAACAGTCTTTGTCTACCCCCAGAGGTGTAGTGGTGGGTGGGTGTAGGCAGGTATATGTCATATACCTTCCTCTGCGCTGGGGGATTTATCATAGACCTACATAACACAGCCACAGATACAGTATTTACAGCTTGTAGATCAAGACTGCAGGGAAGCATGTTACGATCTTTCTTGTCATCTCTGGCGTTTTACGGCGCACGGGAGACTTTTGTTCCCTGACTGTCATGGATCAGACTTTCAGCCCTAGTATGGGTAATATTTTAACTGTCACTTAATTGAGGGGGAAAAAAAGCATAAACAGACTAAACTGAAGAAGAAGAGATTTTTTTTTTTTTTTTTGCAAGACATAGATGCTCATACAGGAAGTCTCTGAAGACTTGTGGACGTACTGTATATCTACTATCTAACCAACACTTATAAATGACACTTCTATGTGAGTACTAAAACCCACTTTCCCTAATAAATGGATACATTTAAATGGCGATGTTTTATACTGTTAAATTTAGTCTTTCTATACTGTACTGCTGTTTATCTGTCGTTTCAGCTGATGTAGCATTAAACCTGCGATAGCTCTCACTCTGTCAGAAGATCTTCTTTTAGCATGTGCAAAGATGAATTGTTTTTTCTTTGGGGGGGGGGGGGGGGGGGGGGGGGGGTTATGCTTTCCCTGCCGTAGATGTTGTCTTAAAACAGATAGCGACATGACTGTATCTGCCTTTGTGGGTTCCTGCAAACACAAACGGAGACGGAGCCGTACAGGTGTCACGTCTCGCGCTGGTGAGAGAGTCGTGGCCGCAAAAGGGGGTTGTATGGGAAACACTGCAGAGGCCCCCCACGGTGTCAAACGCTGTAGAACAGCTCAACATACAGTCGACTGTTACTGGGGCCTTGGTTACAACGCGCTTCACTTTCATGTATTGTTTTTATTGCGCCTTTCATAGCGTTGCCATGATGACAGTGATCTGTAAAATCTCTTCTTTGAATTATTATTATTATTATTATTATTATTATTATTATTACTGAGCAGATGTTGCAGTTTCCTTTCCTGTTTTAATAAGAGTGTCACCACCAAAGTTCTATTTTCTGTAGATGTTTTCTTGACTGCTCTCTTCTTGTCTGTTTTCAGGCCTCTTTCTTTTGCTTCTCTCTGTGTCACGTGACTATTTTCTAAGAAACCACCTTTACAATAAAAAGATGTAAATGTGAAAATGGCGTACGTCATTGGACTCGTGTCTGGGTTAGACCTCTCTAACAACATGCAAAAACATACTTAATATTGTTTTGTCACCTTCAGACTTGAGGACCGGAAAAAAAAACATGCCACGTTGGGGTCTGTGAGACCCCCAAACGACGAGGAAGTAAAGCCAGTGTCCACGAAACAAGGTTGAAGACAGCTAAAATTATTAAAATTCAGATAATAGTTTGAAACAACTGTCCAGTGGCTTTTATTTATTCATATATATGTTTATTTTTTTTACCCCTTATTGATGGCATGGGCTGTGAGAGTCTGACACTCTTAACAGCTTCCTCCAGGTCTGGTAATGTACTTACAATGTCACTCCACTAGATGGAGATAGAAGAACGGGAAATCCTTTGGCCCATGAGGAAGTCCTGGTGAAGATGGTTCTGGGAGTGACTCAATCCCTGTGTCTTAATAGTTCAATAATCAAGCTGATATTATACATAACATAACACGCGCCAATTTCTAGACATGAACATAAACACAGTAAAACAACGGGAAAGATAAAGATAATTCATTGTGCATGAAGACATATTTTCGAAGGGGCAATCCAGCAGTTCAGCAAAGAAGACCGAGGATGAAAGATTTGCGTGTGGCATTCAAAAAAAGTCAAAATCAGAAAAGCAGAGGCTGAAACATCCGGACTTTTGTCCTTTAGTATGCGGTCAAGCCCCCAAAACAGTGGATCCTACATGTCCCATAATGCAACTCAATAGCTTGTTTACTCTAGACCCTCCCTGCCTGATAAATGCCACATCTTTTAGACTCCACACCACCAGTTGGTACCGCAGGCTTCCTGTTTTCTGTTATACCTATGAGTTCTCGAAGCCGAGATGACCCTGATGACATCACTACGACATCACCAGGGGTCATGTTCTCGGACAGAGGACAACTATTCAGGAGGTTTCACAGGCTGCGTCGCATTCACCGCAACTAGCAGACAGATTTTGACATGTAAAATCAGTGGATTGTCACTTTGTTCACTGAACTAGTGAATCTGATGAACTTGTTGAACCGCCTGTTTAAGTGAACTGTGCAACACAACGAGACATTAAGTGTTATGAAGTCGGCCCACACATCATGAGTAAGGGATTCTCATGAATAATACAAGCGAGACGAAGTACAGTAGCTTTTTTATCTGCCAATGATCAATATTGAATGATGTTTTGCAGCCGTCGGGTTGCGGGCATGGCGTTTCAGCTGGTGCAGCAACACGCTTTCAGCTTCCAAGCAGCAGAAACACTTTGTTCCCATGATAATGGCTGCAGTCCGCTTCCCTTTAAAAAAAAATTTAAAAAAAGTTTATGAAGGTTTTTTCGGAGGATGTGCATCCTGAAGGTGGAGGGGGGGGGGGCACAAAAAACGGTCAGTTAGGATATTCAAACATTTAACATCTGGAAGCCCACAGACTTATGTTGCTCAAAACAGCAGATACCAAATACAAGATTTGATACAAAATTATGATAAAATTCTGTCTAGCTGTTCTCATGCAATATTCATTCCTGCTACTCTGAAGTGAATGCAACAGAATATTTTGAGAGCACCTGTGGTTTGAGTGCTTACAGTGCACATTGTTTGCACCAGAGCTGTGTTCTTGCGATAGAGAAGCATCTGGAATTGAGCATTTAGACCACTGAGTGACACTAAAAGTCTCAACTAGCGACTCAAATCACATAGCACACACGCTGCACATGACACACATGTTACAGATACAACTCTCGTACCTTCCAGACGTGCCTTTCTTTTTGTTTCCCCCATGTTGTCTTCATGCCAAGCTAAGCTAATCGGCTGGCTGGCAGCTTCCCTTTTGCCACACACACACACATGAGAGGGGTATTGCTATTTTCCTCTAACTCGTTTCACCCAAAATGTCCAACGATTCTTTCGATTCTTTTTTTTTTTTCACTTTTTTTTCTGAACCAAAGTCCATTTATTAACAACTCACAGTATCAACATTTACAGCTTCACATTTTATGGTTCATTAGAATGTGAGCGAGTCATTAATAAAAGGCTCATGGGCTCCTCCGTTCATAATGAGCCGATTTGCAGTTACAAATGTTAGCAATCAATTAATAAAGGATTCTTCCACTGCAATAATCCGTCCAAGTCTGCAGCTCAGAAACTAATCAGACACCACTTTGAATCTTAATGGCTGATCTGCTCTCTTAAGGGGCCCATTATGCGCCTGCAATGGTAAATTTGTGAGAAATGTACTATTCAGTACAAAATGTTCCTCTGTACAGTCCTCTGGGGCGGCACGCTCTCGCAAAACAAGCACACACTCGACACCTTTCAAACACCTCCTGCCCCCCCCCCCCCCCCCCCCCCCCCCAGCTTTCCATCTCTAATTGTTTCCCCGAGATGTTCTGTCCTGCTCTGCCCTCAGGTGTTGGAGGACTACTATGACATCCGGAAGGAATGCAGCCTCCAGCTTCATCCAAAGAGAAAACATATTTGTTGAAGGAGAAGGGGGAGCTGCTAACCTTCTTTATGTTTGCACAACTCCACCATACTAGTATAAAACATACCTGCTGTAGGCCTGAAGTGGCTGTGGTCCGCATGGATGGTTTAGACTTAAAGTAAAGTAGTAATAAGTAGTATGAAAATACTCAAGTACAAGTAAAAATCTTGCATTCAAAATCATAAAAGTGTTATTATCAAAAGTAGTCATTATGCAGAATGGCCCATTTCGGAAAAACACAAATTGTATTATGGATTATAATAGTGATTCATTAATGTATAAACCTCACTAAGGTTGCAGCTGGTAAAGATGGGGCTAATTTCAACTACTTTATATGATGCCGAGTCATTACTGCAAAGTAACTAGTAACTAAAGCTGTCAGATAAATGTAGTGGAGTAAAAAGTGCAATATTTGCCTTTGACTTGAACTGGAGTAAAAGAAAAAAATAGCATATAATGAATGGAAATACTCGAGTAAAGTAAATGTACAAAGTAACATTCCACCACAGATATCGTCTGGCACATAACCCCTTGTAAAACCATGTGTGGGGTTTTTTTTTTTTTTTTTACACTCTGGCTTTTGTTTGTTTCAACGCAAGCATGTCGATTAGCGACAGAGCCAGGCTAGCTGTTTCCCCCTGCCTCCAGTCTTTATGCTAAGCTAAGCTAAGATAAACCACTTCCTGGCTCCAGCTCCAAACTTAACTCACAGACGTGAGAGTGGTTTCCATCTCATCATCTCAGATAATGAGTGTAGTTCTCAGAAGTAACTATTCATTCAAGCAGAACATTTCGTAAACATTTGTTTGTACTGTGTTCCAAGGTAGAACGAATGAATAGAACCCGTTCATCCACTGGGGACCATCAAAATACTGATGGTGACAGGACATGAATTATCCAATGGGAAAGCCCATCTGTAATCCAGTTTCTTCCTACTTGGTATACATTATTCCGATGCTCCATTTTTATGAGGCTCATAATGAGTCGAGTGTTATATAACATGTCGTGTTGAAGGGGGGATTCACTATACTGCTCTCCCTCACTTGTCTTTTTCCTGTGGCGTATGCATGCATCCAATGAGTCTGTCTGTCTCTGTCCTCTACGACCGTAGTTCCCTCACATTCCTGTGGTCCTGCAGGCGAATGCAACGCTGCCTCTGCATACGGATCTGCATCACCGGGACTTTCCAGGGAATACAAAGGGCAGCTGTGATGGAGAATGACCCCTAGGAGCGGCACCCCTCTCCCGAGAGGTGATCTATAAAATAGCAGTAGCATTATCAGTACGCCTTCACATGAGTGTGTGAGGCAGAGGGACACAAGATGGAAAGACAGGAAGTCAAAGTCTGCACTGCAGCCAGTGGTCTGTGCAGCCAACGCACCCCACCCCTTCTTCAAGAGACAGATTTAAAGGGAAAGTATTTTCAATTTTAATTTCAACCTGGGACCTGGGGTCATGCTGACTGCATCTATCTAGTCATTGGGCAACTCGCCAGCGAAGGGAGCTCGCTGCCTGGCCGAAGTTAGCACGATAGTCAGATTGGCTGCAATCATGAGGATAAGACCCAGGTTGAAAACTAGCAGAATTTTCCTTCAAATCTGTCTCTCCGAGAATTTGTTGTCAGAGTTTGAGCAAGTTGGCCCTCCTCCTGTAAATGCGGCACCGAGGCATCAACATGTGCACTCGGCATGCACCAGAATTCACCCAAAGCCCCGCCTGAATTCCACGGATCCCATTTTCACCGGTATAATCGCAGAGACCAGCACAAAGGCAATGATGAATTTTGATATGGTGACACAGATGTGGCTCACATGCACTCTCCGCCACATGTGGCCCTGAAACTCACGCAGCCCTTCACATTGCTGCCGGGCAGTTTACAGAACCAAAGGCGCACAGGACCGGAAACGCATGCATTTAAAGTGCAGCGTTGTTGTGTGCGGTGAAAGAAAGTGAAATGAAATGTGTGTGCCGCAAAAAGAAATCCCCGAATTCAGGGGTGAAGCGGCAGCTGCCTGGGATGCTCTCGTGATTGAGCTCACAGGTGCTCAGTCGTGAGAAGAGCTCTAATCAGACTGAAAACACCTGCGTGAGGTGCACTGTGGGCACAGCAGGACCTTTCACTCTGCGCAGGTGTGTGACGGGTATGGTTTCATAAGTGCTGTCATTCTATTCTCCATCAGGTGGAGAGACGATGTAATCAGCTTATGAGGACACAAAAATATGGCCGAAATTCAGATGTGTGGTAAAGTACGAGTATACAAGCAGAAGCTCGGCATCTTACCATTGAAGGCTTTGTCACAGGAGACGTTTTGACATACCACCGAAGGAAAAGCACAGGAGTAAATGATAAAAATGAGCGATGGCTGAATTCCATTTGGTTGCCTCAGTTTTACGGTCCTGGCATCGTGCGTGCTGGCTCCCTGTCACACTGCCTTACTGGGACGCTGAGCCATCGTTGCTGTTTTCACGAGCACTTGTTCTCACAATCACAGTTACTCCACAATTATGATTATGATCTGGAGCCAGCTTAATAAACTGCCTGGCCAACATTATTGAGCAATGTTAGCTCATCACAGACACATCAGTAACAAGAACAAGGCATTGCAGCACAGGGATGATGTTTGACGTGATAGAATTTAGAACCATTGCATAGTGTGTCCACCTGAGAGCAGTGACGAGGTCATTTGTTTTTTAAACACACACATCTTCGTCACAGTTCTGTCATTTAAAAGATCCTCATCAAAAAGGCTTTGATTAAGTTGAAAATCTGATTTGCAGTCAGTTAATTGGCCGATTTGCAACTCTCAAATATTAGTATCGGTAGAGGCCTCAAAAGTCCAGTCAGACTCTGATGATGATGTCATTTTGTTACAATAGTATTGCAAATAACCAAAACATCCAAAAACCAATATAACGGAGTTGCCAACACCTCTTCTTGTGTTGCCTCGTTTGCATGAAGCTCTATCTCTTTGCCCCCACCCCCACGACAACCTCAAAAGGACAGGCAAGAGGTAGTGGATGAATAGGGTTAGTTAGGATTTTGTACATTTTTGATTGGTAACGGATTATTTATAATATGCTGATGAGCGCCGGTTGGAGGGACCCCCCCCCCCCCACCTCCGGGAAGTTTTGCCTAGGGTCCCGACAGACTCTAGAATCACCCCCCGCTTGTGGGGTCCCCATGGAGAAACTGGGACATTGCGGCATTAATAGTCAGATGATGCAGCAAAGAAGAAAATAGAACACACACTCAAATATAGAATGTAAACATCTGACGTTGTGCAAGCTGACGCAGCTGATTCAACACTCCTGTGAGCACCCACTCAAAGATGATGGCCATTCTGTGCAAAGAGACGCTGTAAAATATTACTGACTGCACTTTTTGCGAGCTTTTATCGCTCACATGAAATGAGTCGCTCGTGTTTTGCTGCTGGCGTATCGAACAAGGGAATTAACAGTGAAAGTGGGTTCTAATAGAGCTGCACAGATCTGATACGCCATGTCGGTGTCGCCGCAGATACTGCCATGACCTGTCTGATCTACATTAAATACAGTTTCTTTGTCACTGTCATTATAGAATTCAGTGTTCGTGCCATCAGTCACATTGGACCGCCGACACATTTTCTAGCAGCGTGTTACCTTGAATAAAAGGACTAAACGTCTACAGCCATGCTGACGGCCGTGCTTTGAGCTAAATGGTAACCGCCAATATGCTCACAATGGCAATGCTAACACGCTGATGTTTAGCAAGCATTTGAGCGTGCTAACATTTGCCAATTAGCATCAAACACAAAGTACAGCCAAGGCTGATCGGAAGGTCGTCCGTCTTTCCGGTTTGGGCTGGTGCGATTTGACCTGAGGATGAAAAGTTAAGGGGTCACCAAAGTGATTACAGTTCATCCTGAGGGGAACGTGAATGTCTGAACCCAATTGAATGACTTAAAAAAAAACAAAAAAAAAACCTCATGGTGGTGCTAGAGGAAAAGTCATTAGGATTCATCCTCTGGGGACCATGAATGGCTGCACAAAATGTCATAGTAATCCGCCTGTTAGTTGCTGGGATGTTTCAGGCTGGACCAAAGTGGTGGCCGACTGACATTGCCGTCACTGCAGCCATGCTGCGGGCACGGCTAATGAAAATGACCCCAATTAGTTCCACGTCCAGTTGAAGTATCTGAATTGTTATTGGGAGAAAAACAGCCCCTAGATTCCAGTACGACATGATACACTTTACAGAGTGAGGTATGAAGTGCATGTAGTGTGTGACGATAACAGGGATAAAGGCTACACGATTGGTCCAGTGCTTTATTATCTATCTCCAGACTACCAGTGATTGAGTCCTTGTTAGTCCTTTAAAAACAGCTAAGCTTGGGAATGTGTGTTTTTACGCTTTATTGGGCAATTTTGCACTTCAGCACCCTCAGCTTTTAAAGCCACGGAGCATTTTGTAATCTAGCACAGCTTTCAAGCAATTACTGACAAGGTTATAGGATGCCGATTAAAACGTGTAAATCCGAAAACCGCGATCCCAAGAGAGGACTATGTCGCGCACACACACGTGAATATGCAGCTTTTCGGACCTGCTCCTCCCGCTGAGGATTTCTCAAAGGCCTTGTTTTATTCACGGGCTCCTTCCCAGCATGCTCTCTTTGTCGTCAGTCAGCTGGTCCCCGTGGGTTTCGGCTTTATCTAGTTAAGTTTGCCAGCTCTGGCGGACAGCTGAAAGCGGCCAGGAGCTCAGAGTCGAGAGCCGTGCTCTGATTTGCCAGCAGGCGTGAAATATTCATGATCTCATCTCAAGTCAATCTATTCTCGATGCCTTTCCTGGTTAGCTCTGAAAATACACATGCATGCCTCCCTGTGCCTTCTAGGTGCTAAAACGTCCATGGAAAGTGATTAGAGATGAATAAATAATTATATTGCTCACATTGTCTTGTTGGACACCTTGTGTTACCATGCCACCAGTTCATGTTCAGTGGCAATGCATTTTCGTTTCACTGCATGTTATATTAGTGCATCTGACTCGTGCATGCATTTCTTTTCTTTCCACCCCGAGATCACAAACAAGTCAGTAACTCACTGCTCAGTGACAGGAAGAAGAGAATGGATCTCCACAGTGGTACCATTAGCATACTTGAGTCATTACAGTTAGTGTGTGAATGTGTGTGTGTGTGTGTGTGTGTGTGTGTGTGTGTGTGAGTGTACATCTTTGTATGCTTCATAGTTGGTGTTCGCTGGAGTCCCATTGGTGGTTGCAGACTAAGTGATCCCGCTTGGTACGCTTTCAACTAAGTGCTTCTTACTGGTGGGATTGTCTCAGTACCCCCCTTTCTCTCCCTCTTTTTCCTTGCACATTGTATGCACACACACACACACCCGGAGGGAATGGTGTCTCCATTTAGATAAGATGGTGAAAATGGGGCAACACTTCCCCTATCCTCTGCTAATGAGGTTCTCAATAGAACATACAAATATTCATTCATTCATTCATTCATTCACCAATGAACAGTGTCGTGCTTATTTAAGCAAACAAGTAGACCATGAACACACTCTGACTTACACAGCTGTAGCCTGGGGGGGGGGTTACACATGTGCGCACACATACAAAACATCCAAAAACCAATCTATTGACAACCAGTAATTACATTCAGCCCCGTGTTGATAGTGTTGAGCTTGCTACTTCCTGGTTGCCTCCACCCTCCACTAAATGTTAGGCTGAATCATTGAAATAGGTTGAATGTGGAAGGCTATCCTTAGTGCTCCGTTAAAACGGGAACGGGGAGATAAACAAGCAACAGCGCGTGGGCGTGGATTCAAATGAAGCCGTAGCTGAACACCTACGCGTCTGCATAAGCAGAATTCACAACAGGCCTGACTGTAATCAACCGACAGCATTCATGATGAGGGCATCCAAGTGCTTCTCTTGCAGCCTGCTCTCTCAATCAAACTCCTGATACATTAGAACGTTGGGATAAATGTGTAGTTTATGTTGGAAATATAGTCAGAGGTCTCCTGAGCGCGCAAGAAGGCCAGAGAGCTGATGCATTCATGTCATCTATTCTACTTCTACTTAACCACAGGAGGTCTGTGGCCCAAGCTGGCAACACAGAATCAACATTCCCGCAAACTCCCGTCATCTGATCGCTCCTCGCTTGACCCGGCAAACGCTCCGGCCCGCCATCACGAAGGACGCCCCAGAGCTCTTATTTCTGGATCTCTGAGGATGATACATGAGACCCGTCTTCACGGATGTCAGATCGATGCACCTTTTTATTGGAAATCTGTTCGTGATTGGACCCCTGCACAAGTGCACAGGCAAACAACAGAACCTGCTCAGGACTCCTGCGTTTTATATTTTCACCGTCAAGTTAAAGCGATGGATCTGCAGGTGTGATCGATAAAACAGCCATATGCGACTTTCTTCATTCATTAGGAAGATTTTTGATCTGTGTCATGAATATGAAAGTCAGGGAGAGGAGGAGAGTCTAATGTCTTTTAGCAATAAACACGTTTTAATAATCGTCATTTCCATTCAGTCACACGTGAGGCTGAAAATCCCCGTGCGTCGGGTAGAAATATAGTTTGAGGTGAGATATATTTACAGTATTTAGACTTTTGATTGGAACGTTCGGGCTACTAAATTATTTCTACAAAACATTCTACAACATTCTAATCACAACCTGGATTATTCCATCCATCCATTTTCTGGAAGCGCTTATCCTGTCCTGGACAGGTCGCCAGTTAATCAGTTTAGTGTCTAACGTGGATTATTGAATAATGAATTTACAAAAAACATTTCACACTCAACAAGAAAAACTAGAAAAAGTAATTTCAGCGCCAGATATAGAAATAATCCCCTAACTTGTACCAGAAGTGTGATTTTCCAAATGAGTTTGAGAGCAAAAAAAGGAAAAAAGATGACTGTTAGTTTGGGAATGTGCTGCATCTATGCACCTCTGACAATGTCGAATTGGAAGGAGCAAACTTTCCCGGCTCTTCTTCAGTCAACGCTTGCAGGATTCTCCCATCATCTTACCCCCCTCCTGCTTTGCTTCTGGCGTGTCATTACTTTGCCATTTCCACCGGCATCTTGTTACGCTGTGTTATTGTATTACACACACACGGGTGATACATCAACGGGAAAACTGACATAAAGGGTCTTTGGAAGGTGTCGGACCAGGACCACCTCGAGTCTTCAGAACAGCTTCAGAGCTCCTTGTCGTCGATTCTCCAAGTCTCTGGATGAACACCATTCTTCCAGCTGATATTCCCACATTTGGTGTTTTGATGATGGTGGTGGAGAGCGATGACTAACACAGTTGGGTTTTATTATTATTATTATTATTATTGAGTCTATTGGGTTGAGACCTCTTGATTGTGAAGGTCATAGCATAATGATTCACATCATTTCCATACTCATCAAATCATTCAGTGCCCTGTGTGGAAGCATTTGCATTTGTTACGAGCTTGAGCACACCGCTCTGTAAGGAATGGTTAGCAATATGATAACAAATATGTTTGTTCACTGCTGTTGAACAACTATGAGGTCCCAAAAATGACTAATTCATGTATATATGAAATAAAATGTAAAAAAAAAAATAAAGCACGATAAACGCTAAAAATTAGGAAAAAGTTCCTGATTTTCCGGATCAGTCGCTGCAGCAGGTTTTATTGAGGAACAAAATTTCAACTGACGAAATACGGTTTCGCCTGTGGCGAAGCTGCTCAACCCATCCCAAGACGTTTTTGGGCTTCAGATGTTTTCAGGAGGCTCATCTCGATCTGAGCGCCCCCACAGTAGCCGTCACAAGCGGAGGACAAAATATCCACAGAGCAGCACACACCTCTCCAAAAGTGCTTTGCGGCAGCTTTCTGCAAATTGCCTTCGAGAGCTCAAGAGGGATAAATTAGGTGGACAAATTGGCACCATATGCAGCCTGAAGGCGCCTCACTGTTGGATCACTTCTAGTGCCTGTTGATAAGCTGAATTACATCCAAGATGCACTTTGTCTTCACTAATGCCCCTTAATTTTTAAACGGGGGCCCATATTCCTCGGTGATCCGTGTGATCTAAATCACTGATAATGTTGTCACGATCAGCATAAATACTGTGTCAGCGTTCTGTCTAGTCTGGGTTTTATCTATAGCAGCCTCATCATGGCCGCACTGTTCAGGTCCTCCCCTGCTGCCTTTGTGCGCTCAGAAACTGAAGTGTCATCCCGTTGTATTTGTAACGCAGGGCGCCTCAGACAGAATGTTATGCCAAACATCACTCAGGCTCCTCATCGCTGCTGCTTTTTGGTCTCGCTGTTGGCTGAGCCAGCTCCCGTCTGGAGAGCCTTGTTCCTGTCCTCCCCGCATTGTCACACCGCAAGACAACAAGGGAAATCTTGTACGGCTTAATATATTTTTTCAGAACATTTTCTCCTCATTTTGCTGCACCGATTCCACAGGGGCAAAATAGCAGACGGCGGGCGGGTTATTACAGGTCAAGCAGCCTCTTGGGCTCGTCTCTTGTGGGCCGTTTGAGGACGAACGCCTCTTTTCCTTCTTTGAACCCACAGAATTGTTGTAGACGGTTACGATCATTCACACAAATGAAAATTGTTAAGACATATAGGGTGTATAATGAAGGCCTACACTCACACCTGCAGTGTGATTATGACCTTTCCCTCTGAATACTGCGCTGCACTGGTGTTCCAGTGTGCCTGCCTTTGTCATACTGCAGATATCTCAGCAACAGAACACGTTATGTGTGGTAATGATACAGCTAGTGGAACAGAACATGTCAGAAGGTGTTGTTAAACTGTAAGGTCACACATTGTATGAAGTACTTTCTATGTCAGAGCTTAGATAATGAGGGTTTTCTTATGGGCGGGAGGGGGGAGGGCTGTCTTCTCTCAGTTTCGCATGGACTATGATTCGTTAGTGTCCACTGTGCCTCAAAAACCCCAATCAATTGTGCATTAATGGGTTGTGTATATTACAGTGATCTCCAAATAACTTCCCCTCGAACATGTTCAAATACACTGAGACAAGAGAGCTTGTTTTCCGTTTGTATTCCTGACCAGCTGGTCAGAGAACAGTCAGTTGTGCTTTTATGGATTACGTTAACAAAACTGACAGTTCTGTATTTTTATTCCCCCCTCGAGAGTATTTAAACACCCTACGCTTGGAGAAGAGAGCCCTTTCTCGTCTGTTTCCTGCCTCCCGACCGATCCACTGATTATTGATCACAATTAATTGTACGTCCTTCAGTCTTAAATGTGTCATGGTCTCCACCAGCGCCATCGCATCAAGTAAGGAACGCCATTTGGTGAGAATCCAGTCATCCCAGGAATGAGCTGTGTGTAAGAGTGTAAGAGCTGACAGCTGTTTGTGAAGCGCAGACCAATTGACCAACTGATCAAATTGGGCCGAAGACTAATGGGGTGCCATCGGGTCCGGCCACACAGTTTACCTGGGAGTGTTTGGTTTGACTGTCCCCACAGCGGACCGTCTGAACGTGGGGCTTTGAGAGTGCAGGATAAGATTGTGATCCGCGTTGCTCCGTGATTATTTGTGCATCCCTGATTTGACTGGAAGCTTTGAGGGTGACCGGAAAAAAGAGCATGTCAAAAATGACTGTCCTCGCAAGACAAATCAGACTGACGTTAGAAACTGTGCTTTGCCAATAGTCATGGTCCCTTTCCACCTTGACATTGACCTTTCTTTAACCTTAACAGAGTTAAGAACGATTAAGAGTCGTAGTTAATTCAAATGCCTGTCGTCCGACTTCTTCTGGATCAAAAGTGTTTGTGGCTGTTCCGAACTCTGAGGTGGATCATAGAGGCCATAATCAGTCCAGTGGGGATAAAGGTATACACTTTCAGACAATCCTTTCCTCTAAGGTACATACGGACAGGGACAGAGGCAGGTATATATAAAGAATGAAAAAGAGGATGAGTGACAAGCACGCTGGCAGAAGCACACTGATGCTTTAATGCTGAGGCAGGTGGGCCTGAGGTAGGATTTGCTTATTAAAGTGGCCCTAAGTTGGGAAACCCTGATCCAAATAGGGAGCAGCCTGCCACAAGTGAGGCAGCATGATTTAGCCTGGCACCCATAACCATCTCCACCCTGAGAAACAATCGACTCCCCTTGAGTAGAAGTGGAAAACATGGTTACCATCGTAGGAAATATCAATGCTGCCTGAAGAATCTTGATGATGTTGATGATTGCCGCTGCCAGATTGTGCTGCAGCTGCTGGTATAACTGGATCTGAGAGACTGGAAATGAGAAGCCCGCAAAGGCACATCAGTCCGGGAGTGACAGAGGGAGCTGCAGAAAACAAAATAACCACCGCTGCCTACATACATTTTGCCCACCACTAGGAGCTGATCTTTATAAAGCGAGGATGGAGAAAAGTCAGGCTTAGGCAGGCAGCTGTTTTAAGTGAAGAGGCTCTGATAAAAGACCTCCTGGCCCTGCCCCAAAACAGCAGGCTGGCAAAGTCAGCTACTAGCTGGGGAACATAGTGGAGCGTTTAGCAGCTAAGGAGCCAGATATTTCCCCGAGCTAAAAACACAGTGAATATTGGACTTAAATGCGTTGGGTGATGCCCCAAAAACAAAGACAACCGTTTGCTAACACGCTGCCCATTTGATAATATGTTAATGAGACACTAGCTGATCCGGAAACAACTGAGAGATGTTGTTTGTTGTCTTTTAATGAGTGCACCTCCGAGGTGATTGGGAGAAATCCAAGGAGCATCATCCACGTACACGCTCACACGTGGACATTTTGCCTTTCGGCATGAGGTTCCATCTCCATGTTGGCCTCATTGAAGGTGTGTGTGTGTGTGTGTGTGTTACAGAAAGTGTGTGTTGTCAGAAGCTCTTCACAGGTCTTTCAATCACAGCGGTCCGCTGGGAGAGCTCACAGCACAGGTGTGAGGTGGGAAAAAAAAAGGCCTGAGGCGGAATGTGTGTGTGTGTGTGTGTGTGTGCGTGTTGATACTGTCTCATTCAATCTCTCTGACTCTCTCTGAAACCTTTTCTCTGCGTATCTCACACTTCCCATGAATCAATCCATGCTATATATAGAAATATTTATTAATAACATCTGAATGGACAATTTACACGGTCTGCCTTAGGTTCATAATACATCTTGTGTTTTACAGTTTGATTAGCATCTCACAACAGGAGAAAGATTTAAAAATGACTCACAGAAAAATAATGCATGCATTGTACCTACAAACACAGAAGAAATTGTTATCTGTGACAGTGTCCAATACAAAGACGTAAACAATACTGGTATTAATCTGAATTTCAAAAAACAAACACTGGCTAATTAAAACAACCACAGGGTGTGGTCTAAAGGAAAGGAAGTGAAACATTAAGGCCCATTACGGTTGGACAGGGCTGCTGCAAGTGGGTTTTCAGAATGGAAACCATCCAGTCACTCATTTCAATCGAAGGGAAAGGCATCACTATTGACAAAATGACTCTGTGAGGGGTCATCTTCATTATTTGTTGGGCTTCTTTCTAAATGGGAGCCGTTTTGCAACAAAGCCCCCGTCGAAAGGCACAAGTAGTTACCCACTGGTTTGATGAGAATGACGTTACCCATAAATCCAGGCTCTCTGAGGAGTGCAGTCCCGCGCCTGTAGTCACCATGTTTTATTTTCTTCGAGCGCTTCTATCAGTCTGATAGTCCGACTGTTGTAAACAAGCCAACGGTTTATCAAGAATGTCTAATATAAGTCCCACCCCTACTCTGCCTCTGATTGGCTAACCCTAAACCCCACCCTAAACCTAACCTTAACCAATCAAACCAATGGAGGGAACAGGTACTACGAGTTTCCCGGGACTTGGGGGTGGTGAAAAATGCGTTACAACATACAGTTCAGGTAATACATTGGGTTTGCCTTTCCTCCCAAGACCCAAGGGTCCCTAAGAGTCCCAATCAATAAGTTGCACATAATTTAATCAATATCACTGTGTATGAATTTGCAACACTTAAAGCTGCAATAATTCATATTTTTATATTAACAATGGATCTTAGTAACAAAGGGAGAATAAAGAGAGAATAATAAACTGTCTTAACGCAGCAGTTTAGCAGCTTTAAGCTCACTGTTTTCGATTTTGCAACTTCACTATTTTGGGTCTCGCCTCACCGCTCAACCTCAATTCCAGCAGCCGCCAGCTGTTTTCAGTGAAAAAGCTCTTGACAAACCTACTGTACGCGACCTGCGCAGCACCAACTAGCTGGTGAACATACAGCAGTGGAGCATTTGGAAGCTAAAATGACAGAAATTTCCCTCAAGAATTGGTGGAAACAGAGCAGAGCTGAAAGTAAAGTGAATATTGGACTGGAAAAATGCCTCCTGACATGTTAGCCGTAACTTTAAATGGTGATAATATGTCAATGGTGTGTCTACGGCTCGTTCTGCTGCCTCCTAGTGACCTTTCGAGATTAGCAATGGCACTACCTTTGAGGAGATCAGCAGACTGCCATTTCGCCACTTTCACTGCCGCCACCAACACTTGCGTTTCCTTTATTTTGACCACACCCTGTTGACAACATATGACAATTTACCATGCAGTAAATAAAACACTTCATGTCAGTCAGTCGCTTTACACATTCTTGGAGCGAATCCCCTTCGGTTTACAACTTTACAGGAAGTGTTCTGTGTGAAAGTCGCCCATAGAAGTAAAAACTAAGGTTTACAACAAGAAGATCTCCTTTGTTCAGGTCTTGCTGTGGCTGCCACGGAGTTTAGGCCACCCTTTACCGATGCGCGAGAAGTTCAAATGTTCAACCACCAAACGAATGTTCAGCAGAGCTGAACCTTTGTTGGTCTGAACAGGAACAGGAGTGCCCTCGCGTGAGCCTCGCCTGTCTAACTCGCACCACTCACACAAATCACAAGTTTCACACAAGTTGGCCAAAAAATGAATGGTTTTGGTCCACAAACTGCAATTCACTAAATGTTAGATAATCTCAAGCTGTTAATACCGTCAGTGACAACCCAAAGTGACGAATGAGAGGACTGTAGTAGTACAGTTGGAATGTAGTTAAGTGTTTTTTTTGAAAGTGAAGACACAAGAGGAAGTAAGTCGCCCCGCTAAAGCCTTGTTCAATCTAATGACACCCCAGTCTGAGTAATGGCTTTTATCTGATGTTAGTCACACCTTGTACTGTCTGTTTTAATATTTCTGTAGGACTATCTGCAGGTCTGTTGTCCATCATTCTACCACCCTGAGGCTCTGTGTGTGTGTGTGTGTGTGTGTGTGTGTGTGTGTGTGTGTGTGTGTGTGTGTGTGAGGTCATGGCGATGGTGGTGTCTTCAGGGAATTGGTGGATCCTCCTTGGCTTCCACCGACCGCCGCTCCCTGTCCGACCCACTGGACCACAACAGAGAGAGAGAGAGAGAGAGAGAGAGACAGAGGGAGTGAAACAAAACTGAAGGGTTATTTCATTTTGAATCAAAATTGTATTCACATCATACAGGCTATGTCAATGATTGAGTCTCTTCTTCAGTTAACTGAACAATACCGCACACCTCATGGAGGACCAATCACATACCGTCACATTGCAGCTGAACAAAAGTTGTTTGCCGGACTGGTCAGTTCAGTCAGTGGCCTGGCAAAGGTGTGTAAAACTTTCCTGAGTTTGGGGCTTTTTCGCTGCATCATTCACACTTGGTTCCAGCACACCAGTGCTGGAAATGTGTCAATCTTATTTGCACACATGCCACGTCAAACATCTCATCGCGAAGTTTGAGTTTTAAAAGCAGTGAAAATGGTCTTGGAAGAGAGGCCGAGGACTATCTTGAGCTCAGTGATCTCCAGTGGATTTTAGATTTTTGTTAAATAAACAAACAGTGGCGGAAAGCAGCTAAATGCAAAGAAGAAAAATATCTGAATACATGAAAATGATGTGCTGCATTTTACTGTAAGGATGTGTTCAGGTACAGTATTGAGCGTAGGTCACGTACGCTTTGGCATCGCTCAGTTCCCAAAACACAATCACTGTGGTTACGGCTTTAATCGTAAAAATATGCTATTATTCATATTTATGCTTTAAAATAGCATGAATGTGCTCGCTGAAGTGATATTTTTTGCCTGATGATGATAACATGATAACATGATAATTCATTTGTGTTGATTAAGTGGACATTTTGACATTTTGGTGGTGCTAGGTAAAAAGTAATAGGGTCACACAACCAGAGGACTAATCATAGGGTGACCACGAACATTAACGTCAAATTTCACGTAGATCTGGAGGGCAGTTTAGGAGATATCCTGGACCAACGTGGTGGTCGACCAATAAACACCTGGTCCTGGAGCTACATGTATATTTAAACCCTGGGTGAATATGTATGAGCGGCTTGATGTGGCCAAAGGTGGCTGAAACTGCCAGAGCAATTACACACGAGGTCCAGGTGTGGCGCGTCGGCCATTTAGGATTTTCTCCGAATAGGTCGCTGTCAAAGCAGCAGCGATGGCAGCTCGTTCCACTGACCATGCGCAGATGTATGCTAACCCAGCACAGTATCGTGACGTTGAGTCAGCAGGTGACCTCGGACTTGGATGAAACCTCTGTCTACACACAAGCTGCGTTCTGTTTTTGTAGACTCTGTCAGAGGGGTGGTGATTGTTGCACTGGAGTGTCCCTAATATTTTTCCTATTCATAGAAATATTGTCACATGGCAGCTGTTCATTGATTATGAGGGCTGCAATGATAGATTACGACTTCGGTAAACTTTTCTCACAATGGACATTTTGACGTGTCACAGCAGAAAAAGCACAGGTGGAGTTGACGACATTACTTAACAACAGCAAAAGGACTATGAGCTACACTGAAACCACTTCCCGTCAGAAACGCTACAAAAATAATTAATAGGAGGGATTCTACTGAAATAGGTCATTTGTTTCTTAAAGACAGACAAAGTATCCTTTCTTCTGCCAAGAGGACTTCTCAGAGGCTGTGCAACTGACTTGTTCCCTAAAGACTGTCCATTACGTAATCAGTTGATTTCTATGTTTGCAATCTTACTCAACCTGCGAGAATTTCTACAACAATCAGTGGCGTTAATAATTCAACCTGTATTGATCCTCTTTTCACTAACATACATGAGCTGTGTTCACGGGCAGTATCAGTGGCGGTGGGACGCAGTGGCCATAATAGGATTTCTTTACCAGAAAGACCAAGCCTGGAGTGCGGATTGTTTACCGCAGGTCACATAAAAGATTCAATGATGACTAGTTTGTTAACGGTGTTAAAGATGTACAGTGGTCTGATGCATGTCAGGTACATTGCTTATTTTCATGGACAAATTAGTGAGGTTAGTGGACGAGCACGCTCCATTTAGAAAAGAGGTCTGTAAAGTGCAGTGGTGCACCGAGGATTTGATGATGAGCGGAGATCTTTAACGCTTCAATGGGACAAAGCAAAAGTAGCTCTTTCTTTCAGATGACACAACTCCTGGTATAGATAACCTGGATAGAGTTTTTATTTTAAATTGGAAATAGGCTGCTTTCCCAACCAATATGTCGTATTTTTAATAGATGCTTACTCAGTGGGACAGCACTGTGGACCTTTACCTCAAGACGGAAGAGCAGGTTTTACTGGTGTTACGTCTCGTCCTGCTCGTTAGTCTGTTTTGTCTTATTTTGTTCATGTCTTATGTTTTGTGTTGCACATTTCCTGTTTTAATGTGCGGCACTTACCGCTCCTCTCGTTTCAGACACTTCACTTCCTGCCCTTGTGTGTTTCCCGCCTTCGTGATTACCTGCCCCGCCCTGATTAGTTTCGCCTGTCCCTCATTACTTACTCACCTGTGTGTATTTAACCTGTGTCCTCCCTTCTGTGCCAGCTCGTCTTTGTCCTTTGTGCTAAGCGGTCCAGCGACTTTCCTAGTGCTTTTTGTGTTTTGACTACCTGGTTTTTTGACTCTGTCCCCACCTGTTCCCTCCTGGATCATCTGCATTGTCTGACTGCCCTACCATGTACCGAACCCTGCCTGTTTTCAGTAAAGACTGAGTTTTTTTTGCTTCTAACCTAAGTCTGAGTCGTGCTCTTGGGTCCTCTCCTCTGTGAAACCAGTTGTAACAACTGGCTCCAGTTGTAGACCCATTGGTATACTCCCTGTGCTGAGTAAGATACTTGAGAAGATCATTTTTAACTAAATGTTAAGTTATTTTAGTAGAAATGGACTACTTACAAAAACACAGCATGCTTATAGACCAGGGCACTCTACTAGTACTGCATTGGACCACATGACTGATCAATGGTTAACACATATGGATGTCAGGAAGCTAGTTGGTGTTCTTATGGCCAAACTCAAATGTTATGGGTTTTCACCTTTTTAGTTCTTGCTTGGATGAAGAGTTACCTCTCAGCAGAACACAGCAAGTGTTTTCCTGACAGCAAAAAAAAAATGAAAAATCTTGCAGTGTTCCAGAAGGGGTCCACTTTTATTTTACATTTTTATGAATTACTTAACATTTGGTCTATGCAGATGACTCAGTTTTGTTCTGTGCTTTACCAACATTAGTGGAGCTGAGAGAGAATCTACATGTTGAGTGGCACAGCATTACCAAATGGGTGAAAATGAACAAAACAGTACTGAACACAGCCAAAACTAAATGTTTTGTTTTTGGTAGTAGGAACGTTCTCGCTAACAACACTGTGCTCAATTTGTCTATAGACGGCATATCAGTTGAGTGGGAGGTCAGATTGAGCACTGTTTCAATGATGGGAAAGGGCATCGCAGTTCCAAGGAAATGTTCTGCATATGTTCAATCTTCTGTTATGACTGATGTTGTTTGGTCACCTGCTTTGTCACACCTGGAGTACTGCCCAGTCATTTGGCCAAGTGCCTCTGAGAAAAACCTTTAAGAACAGAGCAGCCAGACTGATGATTTTGATCTGATCCTCTGATATGAATTTAAGCGGACCCTGAAAGCAGGTTGACCTAGCAGGTTACCATAGCGATGTGTTTCAGCCTGAGCCAGCCCTCTGAGACTGAAAAGCCAGGGTTATAAGCTCAAAGTTGGCTTGCGAACACACTTACCACGGCCCTGCAGTGTGCCTTTCTGTTATTCAACCGCTCGTTCATGTGACAAAGTGGAGGCAACTGAGCTTTCTGCTTTCTTCATTTCCTTTGCTTTCCGCTCAATAGCATCAGGACTGGCTTGAAATGACTCTGGGGAATTCAGGCGCATTTTGTTGTTGTTGGTCTTGGGTCGTGTGCGTGTGTGTGTGTGTGTGTGTTTACAGTCCTGGCTGAAGACTTCAAGTTGGTGAATTATTAATGCTCTCAAGACTGTGGTCAGAGGGTCAGCGAGGCTTACTCCGACACTTCAGAAAAGCCATACAAGCCTAAAGTGGATACGAAAACTGTTTGTGTCCGTGTGTGTGTGTGTGTGTGTGTGTGTGTGTCAGAAAGTGTGTGTGTGTACGTGTGCACGAGAGACAGCATGCAGTTGTTGTTTTCAGTTGCAGTTGTTTTCAATTACTTGTTGAAATGAATCTATTCGTTTTTATGTATGAATACGCGTGAATATCATTATATGTACTTTAGATACATATGTGTGCATAAGTGTGAGTGTGTGTGTGTGTGTGTGTGTATGTGTGTGACATAACCAGTAGGCCAGACTCCCTCAGGACTTCTGCGTGGATCTTTTAAAGAAACAAGAATAAGCCATTAGTCTGGATCTCAGGCCCTGCTGCTGTAGTCCACTGCTGCTGCTAATGGCCTCAGATATTCAGATAACAGTCTGACAGAACCTCAGTGTGTGTGTGTGTGTGTGTGTGTGTGTGTGTGTGTGTTTTAGTGCTATACCAATGGCCCTAGAGACAGCAAAAGAGCACTTCTAGCTTTACCACTGTTGGCAATATCAGGGTCACTGACCTCCCACTCACACTGCAACTCCTCTGGTAGACACAGTGTGACAGCTAGCGCTTCATTTACTTCTACAGCTTGATGCAGTTCTCAGCAAAACCCTGAGCGGCGGTTAACTGGGAGAAGTGGGAAGAATCCTGGTGTCAGGTTGCAACTAAATAAAATAACCATGTGGACCCATGGCGTTAAAAGAGGTCTAACTGCCTGCTCAACCCTTCCCGAAACAATACAAAACCCAGTTGAATTGTTTGCTTCCCGCTGCTCCTCACACACACACACACACACACACAGAGAGAGACCAAGTGGGGACCATTCACAAGTAACATCCACTCTGGCTCCATCTTTGCCAACGACATGAGGGAAATATTTCTGGGAGGAGGCCACATAAATTGTTAATTTTTTCCAGAGGAATCCTCGTTTGTTAGATTGGTAAATATGGCAGGGGGGGGAAAGTGAGGTTACTGCAGTTTTTCATTTCTTATGCATTTGCAACAAACAGAATGGGCTTTTGAATTGTCAGAAGAATGCTAAAATCACCACAAACAATGTTTAAACAACAACAACAACAACTTTTTAACAAAAAAAAGGTTTTAGAAAGACATTTGAGCTGCTGAGGAAGAAAGATGCAGGTGAAAGCCTCAGAGAAGAGTTAAGTTTTTTTTTTTTCAATCCTATGGGTTGAGGATCAAGAATGAACTTCCACGCTCCATGCTACAGATCAATTTTCAATAAAATCATTATTTTAATGGGGATTTTTCTGTGATGCATTCATGATACTGTGATACACAATCATCATATAGTGAAAATGTGACATTGTAATAGTCTTATTGTACAATAATTACCATTATGTGGGACCCATCAGCGATGGTGAGGAGTCACATCAGTTAAAGTGCTTCTTCAGCAAGTGTGTACATAAATTTGTGTAGGTACTGTAATGACTAATACCACCACTAACAATACTATTAATACTACCCCAAGTACTAATAATGGCCTACAATACTACAGTGTACGTACAGTACAGCCACTGCACAGATCCAAAGCCCCAAATGAGGACTATAGAGGTCGATATAAGGGCAGAAGACTCTATGCACTACGTCCATATACTGGTCACAAATAGAGGCTGGACTTAATTTGTCAAAATGTTCCTAAGTGCCTCTTGAACATTAAAAGATGTTAATGCTAAATTATATTTGAAGTTCTGCATTCTGAGAATGGATTGGAAAATTGGGCTCATTTTTTTTCCACTAGGGATTTTTCGTAGCATGAGTTCAAATTTCTGTGGTAGATAAAATACTTGTAGCAGCCATCCTTGTCAGGCATTAGTGTCACTTGGGGAAAGCAGCAGACATGACTCAAGACAATCATCTGCATGGTAAAATGATCTAAATAGATACTCATTATACATTAGTGGGCCTGATTTTAGATGGAAATGTCATTAGGGTGGCTGAAGAAAAATCAGACATGTTCATTAGAGATGGAATAATATTCCTGGGGTGCTTAGCCTCTCTCATAATGAGCATCACCTCCTCTGGTAAAAAATAATGATGTCTGGAGAGGGCTTATGTCAACAGTCCTCATGACGGCCACTGTTACCAGCTAACAAGCTAGCTTCCAGCTAACCAGTGTCCATTACATTTAGTAAGGGGATGCTAAACATGCCAACACATCTCTCAGTAAAGCCAGAGTGGATCTTTAAATCCTTCACAAGAGAGAAAAGACACATATGAGCTGGCACATGCTAATGCGTGTCATAGCTGATGCTCGGCGTTACATCAATCCACGCGCTTTATCTTCTGACCCCTTCAGCTGAATACCAATAGATTTAGCTTTGACAACTCAACATGAATTTACATGAATCAGTCCAGCATCTGTTTTAGCGTGCTCTGTTTTTTTAATGAGTGTGGGCTGGGAATTCAGAAATAGAAGCAGCTCAGTGAATGTAGCTACCTCTGTGTGTGTGTGTGTGTGTGTGTCTCTCTCTCTCTCTGTAAGCTGGGTGCCTCTGTTGTGGCAATCACAGCAAAACAAGTCAAGTATACATAAGGGTTATGCAGTATCTTTGTTATGTAATTGTTTTATTTTACTGTAGCTCTAAATTAAATACACAACATGGCAACAGGGAATATAACTCATTTAGGTTCTCTTTATTTGTAAGTTGTTTCTGGTTTGAATTACGACACTTTTTGGTTTACAGAAGCTTTTGTATGCTCTCAACTTGAGCTTGAGCCTTCTGTGGATTTATTCCATATATTCTTGCACAAGTATGCTTTTACTTGAATATTCTGCTTTCTTAGCCAGACAATCAGTCTAAATTGCCATTTCGTTTAATTTCATGTACCTATTTGAATGGCTGAACAAATCAGACATGTGCGTGGCAATTCAGAGGTCGGGGACCGGGCTTCTGATTTCTTATACATGAAATCGAACCCTTTACAGGGTGTACTTCAAAGTACAAATAAGCAGTAAAAGGTCATTCAACAAAGAAAACAACTCTACATTCATGCTGTTTATATGCCTAAATTTAGTTGTGCTAGTGGCTATCGGTCAGTTCGGTCCACCACTTTGGTCCTGACTTAAAAATTCTCAAAAACGATTAGATTTTGACATTCAGGTTCTCCAGGGGATGAAAACTTACTATTACTGACTTTGGTGATAGCGCCACAACGAGATGGCCGTTTTTTGTTTTGATGAAACTATTGGATGGATTGGCACAACATTTTGTGCAGACCTTCATGGTCCCCAGAGGATGAACCGTATTGACTTTGGTGATCCGCCTTTTCCTCTGGCGCTATCATGAGGTTGATTTGTGTGAAATATCAAGATAAATATGGGATAGTTTGCCATGAAACTTGGTTCGGGTTCCCCTCAGGATGAATTGCAATCACTTGCAATTTAATTTAATTTGTACAGAAATGTATTGTATCTATACACAAAGCGGACCATACCTCTATGAGCGGGTGCCAGTGTGCAATGGGTTTTCGTGGGTATGTCATCATCTCACTCCAGTGGTCTCGCCCCAGACTCTCAGCCTCATTGCCCACCCTGCACACCCCGATCACTTCATTATGTCCGACCCTGCAGGACAGAAAGAACAACACATGGGGACTCCAAAATGTGGCATCAGCTAATGTACTGTAGATGAAACCGATGTATGACAACTTACTAACCGATCATAGTCCATGACAGCTATGAGCAGGCTGATCTGGTCGATGTTCTCAGGGGGAACATCAAACACAATGGCTTCATTGTACACCGGGTTCAGAGTGTTACGCTTGGTTGAGGTCTTCCTCTTCTTTAGCCTCCGGCCCTCACACATCAGGGACACTTTCACATATGGATCTGGAGAAAGGTAGCATGACAGGTAACAGCCAGTACTTGAACACCTCATGTGTATATCTGACTACACCACCTTTCAGCGGAAACGTTGCATTGTCAGGCAGCACCCACCTGAGGCTCCAGTGATGTCCATGGCTTTGAGATTTCTGGCTTTGATCATGGTGATGGTGAGCCGGCCAGCCGTGGGGAGATAGCACAATGAGAACATCAGCTCTCCCAGGTCCACATTGTCCTGTACAGAAATATATTACAGTTTTATATTAGTACTGTCCATTCTTCTATTATCAGCATTTTAATGGCAAGCTGTGATTCAGAGTTAAATCCTGATTTGATAAGACTCTTCCAGGAGGAGGGAAACACCTGCGAGGGAAGAATCACGTAAGAGGTCAGAGTGATCCCCACGCTAAGCATCGCATCAAAAACATGAAGTTATTAAACCTCTAAAAGTCTAATCTGGAGGCCTCAGTAATAAATAACTACAGGCCCATATCAAACCTGCTGCATTCGACATAAGATACTGCTCGACAGACTAGAAAAGTGAGCGGGACTGTCTGGCACTGAATTGATTTGAATCACATTTACAAGACAGGCACTACTTTGTGTCAATTGGTAATTATGAATCTAAGCGGAGTTCACTGAGCGGATGCGCCAGAAGTTTCTCCAACTGAACACAGAAAAAACTGAAATAGGAGGAATGTTAAAAGTCAGCGGTCACCTTGAAGCCATGATACTACAAACTACGAATCAAGCCAGAAATCTTGGTGTAGTTACGGACTCGGACCGAAATTGCAACAGCCATATAAAGACAATTACAAAATCAGCCTACTACCATTTTAAAAAACATGGCAGGAATTGAAGGATTTCTGTCTAAACAAGATACAGAAAGTGTTGTTCACGCGTTCATATTCAGACTATTGTAATGGTGCCCTCACAGGTCTGAGTGAAAAATCAGACAGCTGCAGCTCGTCCAGAATGCTGCTGCCAGAGAGTCCGTACTAACACCAAGAAAGTGGTGCCTGCTCATTTAAATCAGGGCTCAAAACATTACTGATTACTGCGGCTTTCCAATAAATTAGATACATAACTTCTTTTTAATCTGTAGCTATTTTATGGCTTTCCTTTGCTTTTTGCCTTTATTGTCTTTTGAATGCAATGCTTTCTTATGTTTAATGTATTTCTACGCTCCTGCAAAGCCCTTTGAATTGCCTTTGCGTCTGGATGGGGCTATAAACTTGCCTTGCCTTTCTTTTTCAAAGTCTCATCTGAGCGTCAAATGCCCTGAAAATCAATGGGTGGATTCAACAGAAGGCACATTATAATATGTAACACAAGTCTTTGCACCTCAGACATGGATCATGACTGTGACACCTCCGCTAGGAAAAAAAAAACATTGAAACCTTTTCAATCACATCTGCAACTTGCAGCAACGGCATGACTCATCATTGATCAGCATGTTTCGTGTGACAGGAATTGTCACGTTCCCGAGCATTTAAACGATACGCAACCTGGTTTCGGTGCATTTGGTGCATCTCTAAATCAGTATGTGGTTCAACTTGTGGAATCTGCCATCACGTTTTGTCTACTCCTGTTTTCCTATGAGAGCATCCCTGCATTCACAACTTACCCAGTCACGCACTTGCCAAGCTCTTTTCCCAATTAACACGTCTGAAAATAACGTGTGATGGTGTGAGAGTGAGGGGTGCGTTTGTGAGACACAAGCGCTCACAAGGTTCCTTGCAGGGCTAACTCAGATTTTCTAGTTTTTACGCTTTCTCCCACACATCTGGCTGACACAGAGCTCCCTGATACAAAATCAAATAGCAAAAACGCTGGATCACAACGAGTGGGTTTTTAAAAGAAAAAGGCAATCGGCAGATGTGGTTCCAGCTGTTTGAGGTTCTGCAAATACAAGTCATTACATTCAATTACAGCTCTTCCAATACAACAAAAACTCTCTCTTGGTGCTCCGAATTCAGCTTCTTAGTGTTTCAACGGACACAGTTGCAAAGCAGTTTGTTGCAACCATCTGTCTTCATACAACGTCACCTTTCCACATTACATTCTGTCCAATCAGTGATTAATGCACAGGATGTAAGTGATTTTGTACTTAGTCTTTGCCTGAAGCAACCAATTAGCTAGAAAGCCTAGTTACAGGCCAGATGTAGTGGTTATAATGAAAAATCATTGTATCACTTAGACAACATATCAATATGTGCACCTTCCGATTCTGATTAAGATTAACTGGGCCACACGCACACACACACATTAGGATGCTACTGCTCTGGGTCTTCTGCTCAAAATCGCTGAAAATCGAATTGAACAAAATGAGTTGATTCATCACGGACGTCGGCATGTGCACGCCTGCGAGCACATACGCTCACACATATGCACAAGCAGAGTTGTCCAGGATCCGTGACGTTCTGTGCTGTGGGACGAGTTGACTCATCGCACGAGTCGCTGAGGCAGAAGCCACCTCCTGACACCGCGTCGTCATTGTTGCTTTTAGCCGCTGGGCATTAATAATGTGCAGCCTATGATGTCTCCGAGGTGTAACACACATACGAATCTTTGGAGCAGGAATTCACTAACAGGCGGGCAGTCACACAAACACAACGGGGGATCTGCAAACCCTCCAGCTCTCCACAGATAATGTGATATCCTTCTCCCATCACACACACACACACACACACACACACACACACACACTCATGCAGCACACTTAAGTTTTCAGGCTATAGAGTGCCGCTCACTACTCTTATGAGCACTCAAATCAAGCCTGTGGTCAGGATTATGGTCACTTGTTCTCGGCCGATGAAATTAGACCGGTGCTCTAAAGCGCCCCAATAAAGCAGAGAGAGAGTGTGGACGGTCCATCTTCTCCAATTATGATACTAGCACCTTCTCTCCCTCAGGAGCAGCCAGGCTTTATCTACAAGCCTCTCTCTTGCTGTGTCTTTGATAGTCACAGGCTCAGTCTAACTCGATCTCTCTCCTTTCTGTCTTAATCTTTTCCCCTCCTCCTTTTGTTCTAGCTCCCTCTGTGTGTGTGTGTGTGTGTGTGTGTGTGTGTGTGCATAGGCCTGTGCAAGTGTTATGTTTAACATGTGCCACCATGAAATGAAGTGATACCTTAAAAGACACTTTGTGACAGTGACATTTCCCATAAATCCTCATGACTCCACTCGTGCACCCCCGTCCCCTCCTTTCAGCGCTTTTCATGCAGTTTGAATAGCAAAAGACGTGAAATGAGTTAACTCAATACTACAGTATGAGGACAAAAAGCAGGCACGAGAGTTTGCTCGGCTCACTTAAACACTGGAGATCCCGTTACACGAGGGCCAATCAACAATACAATATATCTGCCTGGCTGAACACGGTGGAAGTAAATAAATCACTGTCGCGGCTGAACTTTAGCTGTATAGATGAATATATCCTGGCAGAATCGGGTTAGGCTAAAGGATCCTTCATGACTCTCAGTAAAGAAGTGAGACAGTCACACACAAAACTGTGTGGGTGTAACTGATTTGTTGTATGTACGATACAAAGACACGAGACCGAATGTGTTGCAGCTGCCAAACAAAATGTTTTTTAAGTCTACCTTATATGTTGCAAGTGGCACTGCCTAGTGAATGTGCTTCCCATCAATTTAACTGTGCATGTATTGTTTAATATACTGTATATAGACATTTGTACCAAAGTAGCTAAGAAAGGAGTGTGATGTGAGGCATATCAAAGGTTGCCTTCGAACAAATACGCTCACCGATCCTACACATAGCATTTCGTTAAATCACTACCGATCCACTGCTGAGAAGTGTCGACCAGCCTAAACACTTTCACTGGTATCATGATAAAGCCGATCGAACCACCTTTGGGGATTTCACTTGGAAACCTCTGTTTTGCGTCACAAAACAGGAAGCTAAACGTTAGAGGGTTTTCACAGTGCTAAGTGGTGGGAGAAAGGTGAAAGGTCATTGGAAAAGACATGTTGAAAAAAAGCCTCGAGGGAAAATACGCTTTCTTTTTCTTGCCATGAGTTAGATGAGAAGATAGATGAGAGTGGTTCTCACGTCTGTGTGTAAAAGTACGAAGCTAGAGCCAGGAGCCGATTAGCTTAGCTTAGCATAAAGACCGGGATCAAGGGGAAACAGCTGGCCTGGTTCTCTTCAAAACTAAAAAAATGATAATAATTATTAGTGAGAGTTCGAGGTGTTGGTATGGCATATTTGAACTTTGAAAAGAACCAGGTTGTACCTTTTCACCCTGCTTCCAGTCTTAATGCTAAACTAATCACCTCCTGGCTCTAGCTCTGTACAGGAGCATACGTAGCGCACAGACATGAGAGTAGTATCAATCATCATCTAACTCTTGGCAAAAAACATGGACAAAATGCTGAACGACTGAGTTTTTTTAGGGAAAGAGAAAAAGAAATATGTGGAGTAATTCCAGACAAATTGAGGGCAAAACCAGCATGCTAGTAGTAGTGGCTAATTCTCTGTACCAGCTAAAACAAAAGAAAATGCTGTACGCTTACTTAGCCTGTGTATAGGTTCTATGTATGTTAGCCCCTTTAATATGTTCAGGATCCTCAGTTGACCATAAGCATCTAGAGAATCATATGTCACACTTTGTGAATAAGGGCAAATGGGCAAGTGCTTGTTGGAACCATTTATCATTGTTGGGAAATGGGAACCTCCTTTACTGAATTAACCACACACACTGCGTATGCGCATGCTGACCCCATTTATCAAGGCCCTGATTGCAGGCCAACCAGACTGCAGTCGATAGTATTGACTGGCCTCTGAGCTCTTCATTGTTTTTGTGAGAAGAAAACTACAGCAGAGGAGAAAGAAGGCAGGAGCGTACATGTAACAACATGATAGATGTCCAAAAGCAAATTAAAGCAGGGAAGTCCCTTGACACTCCAGAATCACCCAATACGCTATCCACAGCAAGACATAGCAAGCAATGAGGGAACTATCCATTGGCATATACAGTATTCAATATACTAACATGAACATCTCAGGAAACGATGCATTTAAGTGGTCGGTTATTGACTGCACACTGAGTCAGATGGATTACTGGATAGTTCATAACAAGGTAAGGGCTGGGCAGTGAGTCTGGAGAGTTTCCTCTGATCATACCGCTTCATTTCCCCATTTAGTTCCATTAAACAAAAGAAAAATGTGTAGGCTATAACCAGGAAAATTCAATGTTAAAGTATACATTTGCTGCCAATTTAGCGCAAAAGACAATGATCACACCAAAGGATGAAACAGTGAAATTCATCTGCAGGTCTTTGCGTAAGACGTGATTCTCGACTATCGGTGACGTAGTGACTACTCGCACGGTGAGTTGGTAAACTACTGTAGCTGCTCATAGCTAATCGCTAACACTCAGCTAGCCAAGATAGCAAAGTGTCAGTTGGCAAGCAGACAATAAGGTCACAACTCTCTGCCTCTTATGTAGGGTTAGGGAAAAAAATGAGTGGGGCAACACAGCTAATAGCTTCCTCCATTTTGGACTCTCCAGTTCGCACTATTGGTCAACGGCCCAAAGCCGTTTTTTAAATGCTAGTATGACCAGGCCTTAATTCTGCAATTTCCGTAATGATTTATTTTGGCCCGCACAAGGCACTGGGGTACCTCTTTGTCTATGAGTTTACTGAAATCTGCTGTGATTCATAATGGCTTTTCTATGACTGTAGTACAACACACACTTTATAGAATCAGTGAAGGCAGTGGGGGAGCCAGAGAACTAAGATCCCATTCACACGAAACAATCATTAATTAAGTCAATTTGTTAGTGCCGCAGAATGCATCTTGGGACTACAGAGCGAAGGACAAATCCAGCGCAGAGTCGAGCAGCATTCGCTCCTGAGCCAGCCTGTGGTTTCCAGAGGAGGATTTTAATTACTGTTTCAGCAATTATTGGTGTGTGGATTGACGGGGAGGTGCTATGGTTTCAGCACAAGCACAGAAGAACTGTCTCGCCATGACAAGCTTGAGGTTGAAGTTTATTAAAACTCACAGAAGGGATGTGCCAATTTTAAAACTGTAAGGACTAATCAACATGTCCAAGAGTGTTATCAAGTTCAGGCACTATGGACTATGTTAGGACTGCGTCAGTGCTCCAATGACTGACCTTATAATGTTCAACCCACAGGATGGACCTAATTTATCTTTTCTATAAGCATGCAGCTCAGAAATATGTGTATATTACAGTCCAGTGCATATGGCCAGGGATGGCTAGAGGCTCGTTCTGTGCCAGGAGCCATGATTAATGCACACAGACTGGAGACGGGACCAGCGCAGGGTCCCTCCCTGTAATCCCAAGAGAGGTAACCTAGTTCTGCTGGGGACAGTGAGAGAGTCGGAACTTCACAGTTCTACCTTGCTTTAGACCTCCCTTACAGATGCAAAATACACAAACGGGACATAAACACAAGCGGAAACACGTGCAAACACAAATCAGATTAAAGCAACACAAACTGTAACTGTAACATTGTGCTGTTTTTTTTACTTCCACATACAGTGAATGCCTCAGTCTGATATCATAACCACGTTATGGTCCGTATCACTTGGAGCGTAACTCAAGTATCACATCTAGATTTGTGCCCAATCATCTTGTTTTTGGGCTTGTAAAGGCACGTAATGTAGCATGTAAAGGTCTGGCTTTATTTGGGGTTTTGCTTTTGGTTCCAAAGGAGTGACGAAACGGAACTTGATATACGGTACTGCAAAAATGCAGTCGACACCAACCATGCATCTCTAAGCATTATCTAATAATCACTTCATGTAAATGGCTAAATCATGGCTATTATTACAAATAACAGGGGAAAAAACCCACTTTAAATGCAATAAGAGGAAAATATCTTTTTGCATCCATCATTTAGAAACACTCCAGAAGAACCAAAAGAGCAAAAGTGAATTGGTGATAACTGTTTATTCTCCTGCCTTGGAAGAGAGTTTCCAAGAGTTGCTCATGGTAAACGCATTATGTCCTGTGTTGAAAAAGTCCAGTCGTTTGCATTGCTGACAGCTTTCTGTGTTGGGTAAATTGATGATTAATAAGAGACTATATTTACAAAGTTGACGCCTCAGGCTTGGGCGCAGGAGACAGGACAGCTATAGTTCACAAGTTGGATGCCTCAGAGGAGGTTCTAACCCACTTATACTGACCTTATTTAGCTGGGAATGCTGTTAGAGTCTGGAAGGTGTTAAAACAATATTTGTGAAACAACAAGATGAGTATGTGTGTGTGTGTGTGTGTGTGTGTGTGTGTGTGTGTGTGTGTGTGGGGGTGGGCGTATGTGTTGAGAGGTGGGAGCGTTATCCCACCGGGTCTTTGCATGGCTGTAGTTAGCGATGCAATATCAGGTCAGAACCGGCTGAGTGCTGACCCAGCTCACAATCATTTTCTTTTGAACTTAATTACTTGATGGGGAGTAGCTGTGTTGCTGGTGTAAGTTTCAAAGTCTTTCCCAAAAATCAGGCTGAGTCGTGGCCACACTCCAGACACCAGGGGTAGGTTCCTGAAACAGGAATTTTGCCGATCTTGTTTGATTTCTAGTCCCTTGATACAATTTTCATGGGTTTCTTAGCAAAAGGCAAGTGGCATAACCTCATACAAACGATAAGATATGCATATATATATACAGTATATATATATATATATATATATATATATATGAAGTTTCAGAATATCTACAAATAATAAGACATGTATTTGTGCATAAAATGTATGTAAATGTATTGATAACAGTATCTTTGATTTTTGTGTACAACAATTAAGTGGGCGGTGATATTGGATGGACAATTTACGCTTTGGTATCACAGCAACCCTCTCGTAGTAACCAATAGGGCCAGCTTCTATGGTTACTATTGAAGCTAGAGTATATGAACTGTGTCCAGAAATGCAGTAAACCTTTACAACCCATGAGTGCTATTATGATCTGGTAGACAAGAAAGACCAATTTAGTGATGCAACGGACTGCAGCTTTCTCTTCAGGCATCTACAACTTAACTAAACCCCACCCCCAAAAAAGTTCAACATGTAAATGTCTTCCTATTAAATCAAAGAAGCCCCCCAAAATTGTTGAGCACCAAATTTCATGCCAATCCATCCAATACTTTTTGAGACATTTTACTTAAAAGAAAAAATATCTGCACCAAACATCATGGCAATGCGTCCAACACTTGTTAAGATATTTCACTCTGGACCAAAGTGATGGACTGAGCAACTGGCATAGCCATCCATAGAGCCACATTGCTAGCATGGCTAAAACAAACACTCTGGGGAGTAGAAGCTATGGATTCAAATACAATTAGCAAATATTATATGCGCACCAAGTGTACATTTTAGCTGTCATAATATCAGGGAATAATATAAAAAATCAACAGCCTATACAGCCTGCAATGAGGCCGGAATTCTTTTCACAAGGACAAATATAGCTGTTTTCATCCCTACCGTCCAAGCAGCACAACAAAGAGAAAGCACAAGAAACATTGATTAAATTAGCAGTCAAAAATGCTGGCCTCATTTCTTTATGTTAATTCTTTACTGCCGCAAAATTTCACTGAGCAGTGTATCCTCGCCCTTGACTCAGTTGTCTATCTGTTCTTTCCAAAGGTCTTATTATGTTCAGGAGTATGTTTTCTGATAAAAGGATTAGACCCAAGGGACTGGGAGTCTGTTCCAAGGCTGCGCAATAAACACATAAGCAGACTGTTGTTGTTTATCTATTCTTATTCCATAAACTGATTATATGTGATCGTGCTCACATGCACTGTATATTGGCCACTAATACTGTTTGCCCATGAACCAGAAAAGGAGAGTTTCTACCACCCCAGACTGCAATCCTCACTCAATAAGAGAGGCGAGCCATGAGGAATTCCCCAGCAGAAGGACCCAACTTCCTTGCTGAGTTACTCAGTGTAGCAACGCTGTGGATTTATCCAAGTGAATAATGTAATATAGACAGTGTCACTGTATCTCTGTCAAGCCAACCCCAGTCTTATGTCAGTGTAGATCTGGGTCACTACCCCCAAGTGTTTCCTACTGCTTTCATTAAACATTAACTGTGTCTAAGTATATTTCTATGTCTCTGCCTCTTGGAACCACAGATGAGTTCCACTTGGAGGGGAGATGAGATGCGTCCATTAATATATCTCCTTCCCTCTGCTGTTGTAACAGGGTTTTACAGGGTGCTTTGCTCTTTTTGATTGTTTGAGCAGATACTGGCCAGACTGAAGAAAAGACATGGGATTTAGGCAAGTATGGATACTGCTGGTCTGACAGACCTTCAAATATATCCAACTGCAAATACGCTGCAACATTCTGGTCAGTTGCTTGGGATCAACAACCCACCTTGGTACTGGCCGAAACAAATGGAAAGATATACTAAGAAATGTAACATCAGCGGTGTAAATGAGAATTTAAAGAAATGGATAAAAGTTGGAATCTCACCGAGGTTACGTATTGTATGTCCCGGCACAGTTTCGTCTCCCGGGGAAAGTCAGCAAGATCCAGGAAGTTGTCCACCACCACTTGGCCAATCAAATCATGGCGAGAGAACCTATCAAAGTCGTAGACGCTGAAGTGCAGCTTACGGCTCGACAGATCGGCGTATGCCACAGGAAAGAGAAACACCTCATCGAACACTGGGTTGAGTGTCTTGCGGTGCACCTTGGTCTGGTGCTTGGTTTTGCGGTCAGGCAGCAGGTAGATCTTAACATAAGGATCGGAGGTCCCTGAGAAGTCCTTGGCGGGAAGGTCCTGGGCCTTGTGGATCTTCACGATCAGCTGCTCAATGTCAAAGTCAAACTTCAGGACAAAGTGGAGACGCCCGCAGTAGTCGGTGCGACGACCATCTTCGGCGTCCACCGAGCGCTGCTTGTAGAGTTCTGGTTTGATTCGACCCAAACCAGACAGAGATTCCTGGCGCTGGAACTGAGCAGGGTTGAAGTCCGGATTGGACAAGTTCATCTGACGACGGATGGAGTTGTGCCTGTAACAAAGTGTAAAATTTGGACATCATTCAAACCATTTTCACTGACTATATTCTTTGTTGAGTCTTTGTTGCTGAAAGGCAACTGCTGAAGTCACTGTGTTCCCTTAAGCCTGATGCTTTATATGCTGTCAACCTTGTGATAAAGTATCTCTGAATCTAGAGGTCTAGATGTCTGTGTAGCTGTGTGTGTCCATATGTGTTTAACCTGCCAACACCGAAAGTTGGACAGTAGCTTCGGGGATTGATGTTTACTGACCGTACAGATGAGGTGGGCTCAGTAATCTGTCTCTGGACCCTGTCCCTGGCCAGAGTGTGGACCTGGTTTTTCTCCACCTTGCCCTGGGTCTCCAGCGGGATGTCAGGCGACGTGTGGCTTATCTTTAGGGCTGACTCTGGGACCGCCACAGCCGAGGGGGGCCCTGAAGGCTCCTTCACACAGCCATCCTCGCTGTACTCCCTTTCCTCCCCGTCCACCTACACAGCAGACATCAGTGTTCATGGTGTCAGTGAATCCTACCGTAGAAATGCTAACTTGGGTAGGAGAAAGGAGGAGGAGTTGTAGAGATAGAAAATGGGTGTATTTTTGATTCTGTGCCTTGGTAGACCAGTTCATCTTTGTTTAAGAGAAAAACTGTTTGGTAGACAAGAAAAAGCTTCCATGTAGTGTCACTCTCTTAGTGATTGAACATAAAACTGAGCCGTCAAACGAGAACTGAACAGATTAATGTCTGTGACTGGTAACTGACCATCTGGCCCATGATGTACTGATTAACATTGCATTAAGAGAGAAATACAATATGAATATAAGCCTGAAAGCTAGCCTCTCTAGTTAGCTAGCTATCATGTGCAGTCGCAGGCACATCGAATCTGCAAAGCAGTATTAACTACTAATATATCTAGTTGAAGCTAACGGCAGAATTGACTTGTTCTTCCATTAACATTTGTTTCTTTGCTAAAAGTAACATGTACATCATGTGTTTTGGAGTTGACAAGGATAAAGGCAAGGGCAGGCATTGTCTCTGCACCAGGGTTTTTATTAATAATAATAATAATAATAATAATAATAATAATGAAGAGATTTGAAAATGCATTCATATATGAAGCATTGTGGCACTGCAGCCATACATCCAGGCTTGATTTTTGAGTGTGCAGTAGACGTACACTAATCTCCCACTATGCAATGCACAAAGCTGGGAAATGTTTTAACTAACTGCTGCGGAGAGAGTTCCAGGAAAACCTCGCAACACATAAAAATGTCACTTTTTTGGGGGTTAAACACTGCACATGTAATTGTTAAAGGCCCTTCACACTCACACAGGGCCATGCAATTACTTTGACTCGCCTCCTGTCATATCACAGTCGGGTGGAGCTGAGTTTGGGATTACAGAATCATGTCACAAAACTCTACAGACCAATAATGATAACAGCATAAGTTTTCCCACCTTAACAGGCGCAATGGTAAAATGAGGGCGATGGGAGTCAAGCCTAGTTTATATGTGAGAGTGTGTGTGTGTGTGTGTGTGTGTGTGTGTGTGTGTGTGTAGGGGCTTTAGCTTTAATTGTCGGTTGACGTCTGACGATAAGTTTTGTATCATGTCATGTTAGTATTAAACTGTTCACGAGTCATCTATCAAACCACGTGTTGCTCACTGAACCGATGCTTTCACTGTTGAATGACAGCCTCTCCTGCGTACCTCTGTGAGGACGGGCTGCTGGTCTCCCCCCAGGAAGTGCGTCCCCTTGAGGACATTCGGGAGGAAGCGGCCACTCAGTGGCACCCAGCACAGCTTCCATGAGACAAAGAGGGAGACGCTGAAGAGAGCCAGACCACAGGTGGTCACCAGCAGGGACAACAGGCTCACCGATACATCTAGAGATGGAGAGGAGAGAGAGAGAGGCTCAGTGAGCAGTGAACACAGCTTTGCCAGTGAAAAGCGCTGGCACAGACAAACCTGGCTCCCCAGGGAGGACAGAATGTGTTTATTCAGAGAGCTAAGTGAGGAAGAAAAACTATTACATTTCCTCACTGCAGGCAAAAGTTGAAGGAAAAGAAAATGTATTACTCCCGTGGAATATCCAAATATCTCAACAATTAGAGACAGCAACACATTACCTTGATGATGATGATGATGATGATGAGGTGCTGAAAGACTAAGACTGATTTGGCTGCTTATGAATTCACATTTACAGGGGAGTCTGGCAGAATCATACGTGCACCTCCATTGATGTTTTTCTTTTTCGGTGAAGCCCTGTTATTTTTCTTTTCATCACATCGCTTTGTAGAGCGTCTCAAAGGCAGTGAGGGAAAAAACAGGAGAGAATAAACCCTCAAGCCTTGGACGTTATTGGGTTGTTGCTGTGACGTGGACGTGCACCCCAGGTTGTGCCAGCACAGTGTGACCTTGTGACCCTTGTAATCGTTTTGTTTTTATGTTGTAGTAAATGTGCCATTTTGTTTCACCTCATTCATTCAGCCCGACATTGCGTTGCGTTGCGTGTTCCGTCATTTTCAGTCGACATGAAGGCTGAAGCGGACCTATTTGAATTGCTAAAGAAATCAGAGGTGTGGGCAAGGATTCAGAGGTCTTTCTATCAGGCTCAAGGGGGGGTGGACCATGTCAAATCCAGATAAACATATACTTAATACTGGTTGCATCTCAAAAATAGGTAGTGTAATGTAAATAGTGCTCACAAATAAGTATCTATTCACATATGATATGGGCTTGTATTCTCGCTTTCCTTCACTTTCAGGGAGAGGCAGTCACAGACATGACACGACAGTGTGCGCTCTCTGCGTCGTCCTCCACCACCGCTTTCTTCTTCAGTTCTCTTTTTCGTTTTGTTGAATCAGACCCGACACAGAGAGAAAGAATGTCTGACTCTCTTTTAAGTGTCCTCCGTGATGCACTGGCGAAGCATCCACAGCGTCCGCGTTAGGTCGCGCACTCATGACACGGCGTCGCACTGTCAAACATACGCTCTGTGTTTTAACAGCTGTTGCCATGTTTATGTTGCATTCAGCTGCTGCTCCTGAGCAGCGTTTTCCTTTTATTATTTGTCTTTCCTGCTAACAGAGCTGAGAGCATCTCTTAATGGGACAGTGGATAATACGTGCATGGGCTAATTTATGGATGCAATTAGAGTCCATCAAAATCGTTTTCCAGTCTTTATTATGAAACTACAGAGGCTGCAGATTCAGATGGCTTTCACAGCCCAGATTCACAGAGAAACTAAATGAAGGAGGAAAACCAAGCACACTCATTTTAACTTCTTAAATTGTGTATTCTCTCTGACGGTATGTCCGAGTTCTGTTTTCTCAACAACTGGCTCCTTCACAGAGGCGTCAGGAATCCTACACTGTGCGGAAAGAGTATTTTACACTGGATTGCAGAGGACTGCAGCACTGCAGAAGGATTTCTGTAAAAACAACTGGAATAGATTTCGACATTATCTTCACGTTAACACACACCTCCTGATAAGTGGCTGGATGTATGGCACATAGGGTGGATGTCACTGTACCTAGCATGCAACACATAGTGGCTTCAGACCCCTTCAGTTGATTAAATGTACTGTTGGGCAATTCATTAAATATACAAAAACCCATACGGACAAATCCAAAACACGTTTTTAGAGGTTTTTGAATGAATCTGAACAATTTAAGAATATATAATACAACAAAGTTTGCGTTAAGTGAAGGGGTTCTTTCCAAAGTCGCTGTGTACCGGTATTATGAGCTGCCCGCTCATCATTTATGTTATACAACCAATGTAAAGAAATGCCTCAGAGATGCCACCTATCAAGTCAAGGTATGGAACATGTAATTAACTGGCACAAGATATGGAGATTACAGTGTTGAATGGTATCCATAGCAACAGCAATGACTGGCTTCTTCGGCAAAGCAGGTGGCTGTGAGCATGGATGTCGGGCGCTGAGGATGTATTTTGTGTCAATTTAATCAAGGTTTTCATTCATGGCCGTGGTGATTTCGTCGCACAGCTCCCATCAGCTGTCCGATGGCGAGGGCCGCTGATTTGGGTGCGGCGAACATGACTGAACGGCGCAGCAACAGTCCCGCTCTGTGACTCAAGGGCTGCTTTACCCTGTTACAGAAGCCTTTACATATTTCAAGAAGAACGTCGTGAAAGAAGATCTTATCATAAATGAATGAAAGTCAGTTGGCTCTCCTCACTGTTTCCGAGAAAACAGCTGGAGACTTGCAGCGAAGCTGGGGCTGAAATGCATCAGTTAAGTTTGCCGGAGTATTCAAACCTCGAGACTAGCTCCTTCTCCACACACCTTGCAAGTAGCTGTTTCTCAATGTTTCACCAGCGTTTAAATGTGATGAAAACTGCTATTTTAGGGCCGGTATCAGGTTAAAAACCTGTAAACGTGGTCCTAAATAAAGCCTGTCGGAGAATCCACAGCCAACCAGAGTAACTGCTCAAGGATAGTACAATTGTTTGTTGGCTTAGAAAGTTTAGTTTTTAATTTTCTATGACAGGGTGATTTGGAAAACGCACAAAAATACATTTTGTTTTATTTTAACAACACGACACAATTGGCAAAGCCGAGTATGGATATGTTTTTGCGAAGCACTCTGCTGTAAAATATGCTCATCAGAATTAGAGCACAGTCAGCGCTGTGATTTGTGAAATGAGGCAGGTAGAACGCAGCCAGCGCCCCCCCCCCTGCACTGGGCACCAGCTGGGCTGAATTGAAAGCGGCGGAGAGGTGATGTACAGTGTGTGTCCCGGCACAGTGCAGGGCCGTGTGTTCTCAGCTGGCGGAGAGCGTGCAGCGTGTTCCACCGTGCTCCCGCTTTGATGCGCCAAATAGCTGATGCATTTGTTTCATGAAAAATAGAAATATTTCACGCCCCAAAATGCTGCTTTCCTGTGTCTAAACGAGATCACAGCTGAGAATATCAGCTCATTTCTCCTCATATAAACCTTGCTTTCCTTCCTTTTTAAATATTTGAGTAAAATATTGAAAACACTGTTGCTCCTTCTCTGACAAGTTTGGCTTTTAAAAAGAGTAAAACAGCCCAGACAACCCCATGGCTTCATTCAATTACCTTTGTTGGAGCCTTTTCTGAAGCCACGGGGTGTCTCCGCTTTTCAAGTCCCCTCGCGGGGTGCAATCAGGGCACCGAGGCCTAAACCCTGTACAGCTGGTGGCGGTTCATTTGATTCAGGAGCTCCAATAATCAATGGGCTCCCTCCTCGCTAAAGGAAGTCGACAATTATAATTAAAAAAAGGTAAGAGAGGGTTTGATTAGTGTAATTGTCTGTGGTAGGGTTGCTTGAGTTTATGTGAATATGCATGAAGGAATAACTGGTACACGTATAAAGTGTCTAATACTTACTGAGGTATTAGTGGTGGCTGACATCAAACCCTGAGTGCTCAATAAGGCAGTGAAGCCCCCAACTGAATTCTCATTTTTGCACTTTTGACACAAACAAGACACATGTCCACCCTAACCATAATTTAACAAGTTACATGCAAACACATTCAATAAATATATATAGTACAGGCCAGCTTCAGGTCTTGGTTTTAGGCCTGTGCAGAACTTCAGTCCTCATCCCCAAAGCCTTTTCTCTAGTGATGTTAAGTTTTAACGTACAGTTTGCAAATAGTAGAGCTAAATCCAATCTCTGTCCTGCTTGTCCAAGTAGCCAAGCAGGGTTGTCAGAATGAAATTACAGCCTGTCTTCACATTTGTCCTTATTGTACTGGTAAAACTCGGACTTACGAGCCCAAACCCACCGCAAAAACAAGAACAGTGAGGGTGCTGACTTTTTCAAGGACCCATCGTTTCAAGCGTGCCGTGCGAGGAGGGGAAGCTTGATGGCCGTAGCAATAGTGACTAAGGCGAGAGGGGCCAAGCGAACGGTCAAGCCTGTTTTTAACACAGATGAGACACAAGCCATTTTCACGAACGCGATCAACAAATTGTCGCATGGGAAATACGCGATGAAAGCAAAACATCACCTTCAGGTTTTGAAGCCACTTGGCCAGAGGGAGTGTCTCGCCGCCAGAAAGCACATCAGTGGGAAAGATCAGAGTTCGATTTTCATTGTTCGACAATGCGAATGGATTTTCCTGATGGAAGCCTTGGCAGAGGCGTTCCCCTGCCTCTGAAGTGAATCAAGCTTAAAACCCCAAAGTGAACAGACACACAGATGGCTGCTTTTATTGATTTGGACTAAATCTCCCTTTGATGAGGCGTTGTGTAAATCAACAGCATGCGCTAGGCTGGCTGATTATCCAGCTATGCTGCTGAAAGGCTTATTTGTATTGAACCTCAGAACAGGTAGCAACTGAAGCAGAAAGAGAGCCAGCAGCGCCAACTTAAATGAAACTTAAATGTGATATTGTGACATGCACTCGCTCTTACACATAGTGACACACCATCACATTTGTCTCCTGTCAGGGGCTCAGACTTTTCTAGCAGGAATAAAGATTTATTCATTAACCTTCCAGTTTGCCTTCACCCATCTGTCTTGTGCATGCAGCAATCTGTATTCTGTACTCAAACTATGTACAGGTTTGAAGCTGTTTAACCCTCGGCATGCAACTGAAAGATTGCCTTTCAACTCATCCACATGGCATTGTGCACGTTCTGCTGGTATCAGTGCAACTTCCTCTGTCCAGTTTAGCTTCTGTCTGGTGACAATAAACATCCATAAATCAGTTTAACAATGTAATCGTGCAAAAATTAAAAAAAAGAGCTCCTTATAACTTGCTTCATTCATCAAATTTGGACTTTTTCTTCCATATCAAAAGTAACGTCGTGATTGTTGTCCGCACAGCTGTGGTTACAACGCACACTGAAAATGCTAGCAGCTAATTTAGCGTGACTTTTCATGGTGCATAAAAACATGGTTCTTATATATCTGAAACATTGACGACCTCATACATCCGTCAATATAATTGCTGTGTGTTGAAAACCTGTAGAAATATAGGCATGAACCTGCATATATGCATGATATTGCATGATATTTTTCCATAAAAAGGTGTCCTAGAACATGTACAGTACCAAAATGATGGCTTTGAGTGAGTGAAATGCTAACAATGACAATGGTCACATGTGATCTGTATCCTGCTGAACTTTAGCAGGTACAATGTTGACCACGGTCATGTAGTTTCACATATTAGCATGCTAACATTTGCTTACTCAGTCAAGGCATCGACAAGGTTACTGCAAATTCATCCTGAGGGGAACATGAGTGTCTGCACCAAATTTTATGGCAATCCATAACAATCCAGCGGTTGAGACATTTCACTCAGAACTGCAAACGTCAACCTCATGGTGGCGCTAGGGGAAAAGTCAGGGACTCAACAATTCAGCGGGCTTCATCTCGCGGGGACCATGAATGTCAAGATTTCATGGTAATCCATCTAATAGTTGAGGTGGTGGACCAATGTTGACATTCCGCTAGCATGGCTTGCATGGCTAAAAAACAGCATTGTCGCTAAGAGACATGAAGTCTCACTGTAGCATATTTTGCACATTAATATATTATAAACCTGGTCTCTATCATAAAACTACAATACTATAAAACTATACTACATATGCATGTACACATATTGCTGAATTATTTTGTGTCCTGTGTTTTCATATTCCCTGTTCCCTGTGAACGCCGTCTCATTCATTTTGCACTCCGCCTCCATTATCACACATGCCTGTTCCGCAGATTGCTGCTCAAGGAACGCTTGGTGAATTCCAATTGAACACAAACGACGCGTAAAACACACACAAAGCCTCGTAAGTTGGTTTTATAAAATGCTGCACGTCCATCTTAGCACGCCATTTAGCCTTCAATGTAGTTTATTTAGTATTAATTTCTGGGTTAGTAATTCTACTTGTTTGCTAATCCTACTAAAAGCAAAACCCCCAGGATGTTTTCACTTTAAAAGTGAAGCATGGAGGTATTGAGTAAGAATATCGTTCTGTCTGCTTTCCCAATGGCTCATCAAGAGACACAAGACAACTTCAAATATAAATGGGAGCAACGAGCAGCAATCTACACGATAATGACGATCAACCGTCCTGCTGGGCTGCCACACTTCACCTGGCACTGTGGAAGACGGACTTAGGAGTTTAAACAATAAGCGGAATGAAAAGCTTGAAAGACGTCATCAGGATAATTCCTGGGCCATAATGGAAAAGGAGGAAACGCAGGTTCACCTGAGGCCAGAAGCCTATAAAATGACGGAGGTGATAGCTATGATCAATCCATGTCTAAGTCCCAGAACAACCCGAGGACTCAGAAGCATAATAGCAGTTGAGGCCATGCAGACTCACAACTTTGTAGGTAACCCTATCACTGCGAAGAGTTGATATTAGATCATTCTGCAAAACCCAGCATGACGTTGAGTGCCAATGTTTCTAACACCCAATGCAAACATTTTAGAAATATTTTCTGTGTACGGCAACTACGGTATTGTAGGAAAAGACCATGGTAAGATAAATCACGGAAAATAAACTATGGATATGGTATGGTTATGGTTAGGATACCTAAATAGCATATATAAAGTTAGGGAAAGATTGTGGTTCAAAAACTGCGGTCACCAGCATGAAAGCTGAACTTGCTACACACTCATCCACCTCCAGGACCTCCACACCCATACTTTAAGGCCTGCTGCATCGGCCACACTACTTCCTGCATTGCTGCTTAACCTTTATGGAACCATGCTGCAGATTTGTCCAATATGAATTCCCAGGGTTACTGGGAGGTATGAACATGGACTACAACACAAAGCCTGCGCTTCCCTTTGTTTCTTCTTATTAATTCTATACATCATAATAATTGAATGAACACTCATGACTGACTTCTTACCAGTCTGGCCTATTTTGCTGTTGGTTTTATTTTTGTTATTTCAGTGCGGCATCATCTCAGTGGCTGTAAGCATTAGTAGTGATGAGCGGACACGGAGGTCCCTGTGCCTCTGAGGAAGGTTCAATTTAGGCCCATCACACCCTCTGTTTAGTCCCTGAGCAGGGCAGACACCGATCAGAGACGCACAAGATACTCTCAATGATGCCCATTTATTCCTGTTTACTATCCAGCACACCTACACAGATAAGAACCTGCAATTAAACTACTGTACTGGTGTAAACATCGCTGTTGAATGGCTGATTAATTGGGAGGGGAATATTCATTATTTTTCCATTCTAAACACAAGCTCCGTGTTTCCATTTATGACTATAAAGATATAGGCCACTGCTACGTTTTAGCCACACTGGCTGTATACCTCTAGGGATGGCAATCTACCACCGTGGTCCAAACTGAAATATCTCAACAAAGATTACCATTAAATTGTAACTCGGTAAAACACCCTTAATTGTTGATCTAATTTGTTAAAATTTAAAATTTGTTCAACACTTTGGTTAATGACCAATCAGACATTCCAATTAGGTTCAGCTGTACTTTGTGTTTAGTGCTAATTAGCACATGTTCGCATGTTGACACACTAAACTTCGACAGCGAACATGGTAAGCATTATACCGCCACATCGTTTAAAAAGCCACAACAAAACATATGTCATAGGAAAAACCACGATATTAACACCACATTCCTGGAAAGTATATAATATCTACAAGATGCTGCAGCCGTCAGGATTATATAATTATTAAGAGCAGATTAAGCAAAGAAAGCCTATGATTATGACCAATTTATTGCTTTCTGCAGAGCCTGCTACTGACTGCTACTAGGCTTCAGGCTATAACCATCTCATTAAACTCTTCGATGGACTGTAGTCCTTCCTCTGGGGAGCCCATCACTGAGTATAGTTCAATAAGCTGCAACAGCCAAGTCCACAGTGGGTCAATAAGAGACAATAGCTGAGGTGAAAGGTCATGGGAGTGTGGGTCTGAGGGGAAGCATGGGGATTATGTCCTGGGAACAACTTGTATGGTGCTGAGTGGGAAAAAAGGGGGGGCAGTTGTGCGTGGATTACACCTGGAGGAATGAGTTTATATGTAGGGGATTCAACAGAGAATGTTGTAGATTTCAAATTAAGACGAGAGAAGGGAAGAGAAGACGAGAGCCATTAACTTTATTGAGCTCACTCAAGAATATCACCAGAGACTCAAAGATTTCTAAACCAAATATCCAATAATGTTATGTTGCCTGGCAACAATACCTCGAAAATGCAATCAAGGGTGTAATGAAACCAAACCTATTTCCCCCAACATTTAATCAATCCCTCATCTTGGAGACCAAGAAATGAAAGGGCTTTCCAGTGGATCCCTGTTCCCATGACTATGACTTGTATCCGTATCTTCTGCTTTAGAGTGTAAGAATATGAAACCATGATGTTCCATTCAGAGGCAGACATTGTTGTGTGGGGCCATAATAAGTCCCTGCATGCTATCAGCTACGAGTTTGAGATTGATGAAGGCTGGAGAGACAGAGGTGAAAACTCTGTGGGATAAAACTTAAGTTCTTAAGTTCAAACTTACCTAGTTACAGTATATTGTAAGTCCCTGTTTACTAAGTGGAGATGTATGCATCATTAAATTAAAATGAATTAGCCAACCCACCCAGTAACTGCCAGGTGGTACTGTTGTGCAGCTAACTGAGCTAACTGACAAAACTAACATTTGCTTGCTCATAAATGAATATATGGTAGAGGTAATGGGGATATGGTCGACCTGACACAAGATTTTAGATTATATTCCAACTACGCAACGCTATGCCAATAATAATGACCAAATAACATTAGTTAGGTTAGCATGATCGGATATTTCCCTATTAGGATAAATTGTATGAATCCCACTAACATTTAAACACTTTTTCCTCCACGTGTGCATGAATAAGTTTGAAGAAAGTCATACCTACTTTTGCAAAGGATGAGAAGTTAAGTTTGATACAGTATGTTACGCCTTGTGGCGCTACATTGACTTCAATTTTACATTGCTTTTGATCGGGCAGAGCAACTGATGTTTCCTAGCAACTGATTTACACATTACTAAAGTCTTTACTAGATGTTCCCTAAGTATTAATGCTGCATCCAGATTCAGTGAATCAATAGCTAGCAGTATAAGAACTTTGGAACTTTACACCACATTTAGAAATGTGTTTACAAATTGCTGCCGCAACCCAAAACTTTGGAGGACCAAGAAAGTTCAAAACTGGTGGGCCATGTGGCTGCCAGTTTACCATATTCACATGGCGGCCATTTTTACTCACGCTCAGGGTGTGAAGCTCAAATGCTGTATCTTGTCGTACTGCTGTGTTCCAGGTTTTAAGTATATATATATTGTAGGGGATCCGTCAAAACGTTATAATTTGACCGCTTCCCGATTGATCAGAAACTGAAAAGACAATAGATAGTGAAAATCCAGAGGGACATTTAGCCATATTTCAAGGTAAAACAACATATTTTACTATCTACCGGTTGACAACAGCCAACGTTAGTCAAGGAAAAGGGCTTTGAGATTGTGTCTCCAATGCAGCACCCAGAGCTGGTGCCATCATGGAGGTCCACTGAGGAGCAGGCTGGACATGTAAAAGAGGTACAGAAGGGGTAGGGGAGATCAGGGACAGTTGTAGCAGTTGAATTCCTCCAATTAGAAACAAGCTAGAGTGATTGCACTCTCTCTGCACATGCTCAGTTAGATTGTGTTCTTGCTTACCAAAAAAACCCAGCCACATTTGAAACTCCCCGAGAAAGTTACCAGCAAAAGCGGGGGTTTCTTTCAGATGTATTTTTTGAATACTGTCCTGAGATCAAATGTCTAGGAATCCACACAAGTATCATTAGGATCACTGTTTTGTAAGCTAAAAATAGAAATGACTTACGTGTCAAACAGGCTGTCAGGCTAGTTCACATGAGGTGAAAACATGGCTGGTGATGCTGGGACAGTTGTAACGCCTTGTTACAGCCGTCCCCGAACCAAGTACTTTGATTTATATTTTAAAAACCTAAAGGCCTACATAAACTAGTCCCACTTCCTTTGCTGGAGAGGGATTGAGATATAAGATAAATAAAACAGGGCAAATCAGTCGGGGGGAGTGCCATATGACCCTGTACCGTTTTCACAAAAAGAGGCAGAGGCTTGAGGAGCAGGGATCCAAATCACTTCCCAGAGTAGGGTACTGGACCCCCAAGAGGGTTTTCTCACAGGAAATCCTTCTGAGAAACTACATGACGCAAGCAGCTGATTTGTACTATGGGCTATATGTAGATTTATTATGTATTCAACTAATTCACAACTAATTCTATTTAGGCACAGAAGATTGCCTATGATCTACGAAAGGCCAACAACTGAAAGTACTCTGAAACCAGGTCAGAGAAAGGGGTGGCTGGAGCTGACTGGTTTTTGAAAATGTACCCTACCCTTTTCATTCAAAGCCCTCAGGCTACCAGCCTCTTGCGGGCTACAAGCGTCAATGAAACAAATGTCAACATGTTTTTTTTTTTGTCCTGACCACACACAAATCTGCTGCTCAAGACATCTGGAATACGAGACAGGACTCACCACGGTCCAAAATCCTGAAACGGATGGAATCCAGAAAGAGAGTCAAACAAGTCGCGCAGTAACGTCTGCGGAACAGGGTTCTCTCATCACACTTGCATGTGCTGTAAGTGCCTTGGGGAATTCCATGCCACCATCTCTCGTACTCCCCTGCAAAAAGTTCCAGCCTTTCTTTACCAGCTATGGTCCTCCTGTGTTAGGTCTGGGTGGACGCAAGGGGAAGACTTTTTGGTCTTCTTCAAGCACTTCCAGACTCACAACAAGTCCTCACTGGAGTCAAAAGTGCTGCTAATTCTGGACAATCATTTCTCCCACGTTTCTGTGGAGGGGATTGATTTTTGCAGTACCCATGGCGTCATGTTCCTCTCATCCCCTCCACACTGTTCCCATAAGCTGCAGCCCTTAGATCGCAGTGTATACGGGCCACTGAAGAGGCTCCTCTCAGTCCGCCCACTGCCATCAGTGACACCAGAGGTTCCACCTTCCACTGCAGCTGCAGTTCCAACGCCCACTGTGGCAATGGTGGCATCCTCCCCTGTCACACCATGCATGGTGCCTGAGCCTAAGCGACCATCCTCTGCTATGGATATGCCTTTTTCACCTGTGCCCATCTGTCAGAAGAGAAACTGCTCTCTTTACAGATGCGCCCATGAAGACACAACTGGAGGCTGAGAAAAGCAGGTCTAAAGCTAAGAGAAAAATACATTTCAGTGACAAACAGCAAACAAACCCAAACCTCGGGACTCATCTGATGAAGATGAATTCTGCATTGTGTGCCTGGAGAGCTCCTCCAGGTTAAGGGAGTCAGACTCACGATGATTCCATCAATGTGGACTACCCACTCCCCCTATTGCCATTATACAATGCAGGATTGCACAATGAAATGCAGTTGTAGCCCCCCTCCACGCCACGCACACAGAAAATGTTTCAACAAATATTCAATTCAATTACGTTTTGTCAGTGAGGTGTGTGTGTGTGTGTGTGTGTGTGTGTGTGTGTGAGCGGACGACACGCTTGTTAAGAGAATACAGCATACAACTTCACCAAGTGCGGCAGCCATATGGAGTTGACTGTGAATTCGCGTGTACATGTATTTTATATACTTTTCATTGTTATTTATGTGTGATGATTTATGCATTTCTGTTTTCTTTTGTATGAGTGTATTGAGCCGTAGCTACTTGATGCTTGTTCGAAAGATTTGTGTTTTGCATCCGATTATTGAAATAAGAAACAGAAGCACACATGAATTGGTGATAGCACGCTGGAAAGATTGCCACTAAAGGTTTGATTCAGGACGGATTGGCACGCATTTGTAACTTAAATCATAAAGAACTATCTTTGTGCATTTGCGGTGGATGAAGAAGACAACATCATGGTCTCATGTGGGCCCATTATGTGCCTGTCATGGTGCAAGTCGAGGGACGGATCCCTCCTGTGGCTTCTATCCTTAAGAGCGAAAACCACTTGTTTGGGGGCTTTTTAAAACTGTTGCAAAAAAGTGAAAATCCCAAAACTTCCAGCATCACACAGCAGTTAGCCGGGCCTCAGTCTCTTTCCCCCTCTCCACTCAGAGGGATATTTGTTTGTTGTGAATCAAACTCCGTGTGTGTGTGTGTGTGTGTGTGTGTGTGTGTGTGTGTGTGTGTGTGCATTTAGAGCAGTCTAATACAAGAGGAAATGGGTCACAGCTCCTCAGGGGAACCACTCTGGTAGCTTGAACTTCCTCTTCATCATACATGTTTAATGATGGATTGTAACATGTTTAAAGGCAGCGGCCCAGCCACAAAGGAAAAAACCCAACATACATGTAAACACTCAATAACACACTAACACACACACACACACACACACATAGGAGGAGAGAAATACATGCACAAACATGCCTACTGTACTGTATGTACACTATAGATCATATATGCATGAGAAATATAATCCAGTAGCCTACATGCTCTGATATGTATATGCACGCCATCCTCTAATAACACCAAAACCACACACACACACACACACACACACACTGTACTGAACATTTTATTACAGTGGAGTGGAGATGACTGGTTTTGTGGAATCCTCCCTAAAGGAAATAACTCACATTTCCTGGTGTTAAGGGGCCGTCCCTGTTGTGGTATCCCTGTAATAATCCTACTGTTTTCCTGTGGATTTTTGCAGTGAAATATTTATACTGTCCAAAAATGCAATGCCATGTCTTCTCGTACAGATGGAGCCCTTTTAAAGTTTCAATGTGCGCAAGAACGTTCTGTCCGGCTGGTTTCTTTTCGGCAAACCCGATCAGAGCACTGTCTCTGATGCCAATAATGAAGAGACCCCAGCCCGCTGCTTCAGGCTGGGAGTCTAAAACAACTGGACTAGATCGCTGGTCTTCTTTGTTTTGCTCGACCCGTGCTTGCAAAGTGCTGGGAGCGATGGGGAATGTCGGGTGGGGCTTTTTCTCTCCAGCCTGCCAGAGTAAAAGAGAAACCAAACCAACGCTCTGTTGGATGGAGGATGACGGGTGCTGTGGTGGACACACACACACACACACACACATGCTGCAGCCTATAGGTCTGAAACACTTTGTAGATTCTGCTGGTGCTAATGGATGCAAGCAACAAGTCCACAGACCTCAGTCTTCTCACTTTTAATGAACATAGTGGAATACAGTGTGGTGTGTGTGTGTGTGTGTGTGTGTGTGTGTTCATGCTACTTTTTATTTGCAGAAAAAGCCGGGTTTTCTCTCCTTTTCCGACACTGACCACTAAGGGACAAAGACAAATCAGCTTTCAATGTGTGCACACAGCCCCTTTAATGTGAGGATCCCTTAAGATGCAATGCCTCGAAGCCAGAGGATAGATTGCATGAGGAGTATAAACAGCATTTAGTGCATGAATTTGATCTGATCTTAATCCCAGCCTGGAAACTTTAAGAGAAGCTGTGCATGAAAGGCAACTTGTCTGCATGAGATTAAAGTCTTCTAAAGATTCTAAGGATTCTGATGGTTTCTGAGGCAGCTGCAGGTTGCCCGGCCTCTAACAAAACTCCGGTCTACTTTTAAACTTTGAAGAGAAAGAAGATTGCGGAGCCTGACCTGAGTCCGTGTAACGCGGTCTGGCCAAGTCCCTGAAGTAGTAAATGAAGTCCAGGCAGCTGTCGTCCTGCACCTCTCCCTTGGAGCACAGGTCGGAGAGCAGCTCGAGCGCCTTTCGACAAATCTCATCCTCTCTTTCTGCAGGCATTGCCCTCCAGCATCCTTCTGACTGGTCGGCCACTCCGGCTGATCCTCCACCAGCTCTCCCTCTCCCTCTCTCTGTCTCTCTCTCTCTCACACACACACTCACACACACACACACACACACACACACACACACACACTCACTCACTCACTCACACCCTCGACCGGCGCAAAGACGCACGAGAAGCACCGCGGCTACACCCCTGGATAGTTCCGTTGCGCTCGACGCATCCGCGAAATCCGGCGAAATCCGAATTTCCCGGAGTTGAGAGTGGGGGGGGGGGGGGGTGATGAGTGAGAGCTGGAGGTTTCGGCTGAGAGGGGAGAAGTTTTCATCGGTTTGGAAGAATCCCCCTCCGCATGGTTTTGTTGCTCAGCAATGAAATAACGGCTCCCATCCAGCGCGCACGCAGCTCCCGCTCTTCTCCTCCTCCTCTTTGTTCCTCTCCTTCACTTCTTTCCTTTCTGTCTGTCTGCCTGTCTGTCTGCCTGCCTGCCTGTCTGCCTCCTCCTCTCTCTCCTGTCCGCTGCTGAATCACTACTGAGACTCCAGGCTTCAGCAGCAGCAGCAGCAGCAGTCCAGGTCCTTGAATGAATGCTCGGCTTTCACTGCGCTCAATTATTCCTCAGTGCACTGGGATGCGGAGAGACAGAGAGGAAGCTCTGCCTCCATCAACCCCCCCCCCCCCCCCCCCCCTCCTCCACCACCACCATCACCATCGAGCAGCCTTCCCACCTCACAGATAAGTCTTCTGAGGAAAACCCTCCAGAGACTTTTGTGTACCTCACCTCTGCAAATGTCAAGAACCCCCCCCCCACACACACACACACACACTGTTCACTCCCTTTCTCTTTAGTCTAATGAGTAAAGTCAGATTCCTCTCACCAGGTAAACACATGAGTAATGAACTAATATCCCCATGTGCTCCTGGGTAGCAGCTGCTTAAACGGGGTGAGGGGCCCCGAACACCTGAGAGGGCCCACACGCACGAGCCTGACCTTTACTGATGGCGGTAATGAAGGGCGAGAACGGCAGATAAATGTCACATTAAAGCCCCGGCGAAGGAGCTAATAAAGGCCTGCCTGCCTCAGTCTCTTTCTGTGTGTGTGTTGTGGAGCTTTAGTGCATCAACAAATATCTCCGAGCAATATAAAAATAACTTGACTGTGATCCGTTGGCAGTGTTTCAGCTGCATATACATGAGGCTGAAACTGATGTCAAAATAAGTGCAAGGGGGTCCTACTGCACCAGAACCAATGGGAAAGGAGTAGGGTGGTGAGGCCGGTTACATTTTCACCTCTAAAAAGTTAACGTCACGGCTGCTGCCTCTGGGGGCAACGGCCGTGATGTGAAGCTGCACTAATCAGTGCTTACATACAAAGCGATTGCTCACGCGGTAATGTGCAACATGACAGGGGTCGCTAGTAGCGACAAAACCCACAGAGAACTATCTGCAGTTCTCCCGTAATAGCTACAGAGCTTCTTTCATCTCATGAAGATTAACCTCTTTGATTCGCTCTCAGCCCTCGTCGACGCCGCTTTGGTTTCCCCGCCAAAAAAGCCCCGCAAAGACGCTGCGGCTGTCAAAGCAACGTCGTGGTAGCATTTAGCAGACAAACAGCCAAAGAGTTGGTCGTGAGCAATGAGATGATGATGGATAACGAGAGCCTCGTCACGTTATGATGACACCTTCCGTTATTGCTACATAAGCAATCCCGGAGCCACAATCTCCATCTGACCGGCTAGCATCTGACGGCGATTTGGCCTCTGGGGGGGGCGACAGCCAGTGTTTTGGGGCTTCGGCTGGATGACAGATATCCGGGCCAAGACTTCCTCTTCCGTGCATTGGTCATCGTTACATTGTTTTCTCGGAGCCCATCGGCTGTCGTCTGACGCCAACTTGACTGCAGATCAAATTAAAAAGAAAAAAAAAAAAGCTAATGGAAAGCTAATCTCTAGGATCCCAAGATTGATAAAAAAAAAAAAGAGAAAGCAAAAGCTGTCCTCAAACGATAGCCGATGGGTTCCGAGATTGCATTTCAGCCAGTGCGTTCCACCTCTTTCGCGCCCCACACAGAACCCAGTCATTCATTTCGAGTCATGTTACCGGCCATCTGATGAATGTAGGTCATGTATAGTTATTATAAAAATATAGCGATTGTAGCTGCTTTCAGATCAGCCTGACTCAAGATAAAAGCACAAGTCCAATATGCGATGGAAAGAAAACTTACTGTCAAACAAATGACGAAAAAGAAAAGAGCCGCAGGACCTTTTCTCTGTGTGCACAACTCTGGTTTGATTGAAATGATGACAGTGATTTATTTGACGTGCCTTGGGGTCTATGACCGTTCTCCCAGGAGATTTCCTCTGATTGATTTAATCCAAAAGGGGACCACCGACAGAGGCACATTGTAATGTTCCAGGGTGGGCAGACATGGATCTGTAATACTTTGTAAGTCTTGGGAGTATATTCATTCTAATAGCGTCCCCACGCCCCACTTTTGAAACCGAACCCGCACCCTTGGCCTGACCTGAACTGGATCCAGTTGTCTGGTAATAATAGCATCAGTGGAATGACTTCAGCATTTACCAGCTCTCTTTAGCAGGTCCAGATTCGCCAGAGGAGACGTGATTCATCCACAGCTCCGGATGGAGCTCGCCTTCGCAATGAAACAGAATCATTTCCCTTTTTTCCACCATTTGAAAGGAAATTGCTGTTTTGTTTTCAAAGATCAATTGACGGCTCACGTTAAAAGACAGGACATACCTTTGTCTGGTTCTGGTGATGCTTACATGTCGCTGTGAAGAGGCAACGAGAGTGAGAGGGTGAAACTGCTCCCATACGGCACCACTCAGCCTTTGATTATTTTGCAAACAAACAGGGGGGTCATGTGGAGCTTTTTCAATACTAAATACCTCAGCATGAAGACATATTACTGCCAGCAAACACACACACACAAACACACACACTGACAATGCTAGTGGGATTTGGCCAGGCATGTTGTGCAATAAAACGGCTCCTCCAATCAAGTGATCACTCAAGATGTTATCTGCTCATGAGCCAGGTGATGTAATGCTGTCAGCTCTAGTGGTCAGCAGGTCCAAAATATTAGTACATCATCAAAAAAGCAAGTGCTGTGCATGATGATGTGGAGCTGTTTAAAACCAAGGTCTGTTCAGCAGTTGGATTTGTGTGAGCGTGTGTGTGTGGGAGTGTGTGTGTGTGTGTGTGTGGGAATGTGTGTGTGTGTGTGTGTGTGCGTGTGTGGGAGTGTGTGGGGGTGCCTCTGCCCTTGTGTTTGTTTGCATCTCTGTACACATGTGCATGTTTATTTGTTCATTTCCAAGTGTGTGTGTGTGTGTGTGTGTGTGTGTGTGTGGCTGATAGTCTTTGCATTCAAGTGCCCGCACGGACACATGGGTGCGTCTGTGTGTGTGTATGTGTGTCACCCTGGGGTGTGTCTTTTGGATGTGGGTGAGTTTGGTTTAGCATTGTTTGAGAGGATTCAGCCAGGCTCGGCGCCAGCCCAGCTGCCTCGGAGGAACAGGGGGGCATCTCTTCAGCCTCCACACCGGTTGCTCCGCTCTTAAGCGCTTCGCAGGAAGCAGCATCCACATATAAACTCCTAACGGGGGTTAAAGGGCTAATCGCTATCATTTTCACTATCCTGTGGCTCAAAATGGAAATCATAATATATCCGCTGAGCTCTGTGGGTGTGTTTTGTTTTTTTTCTCCAATGCCACTGGCTTCATGACTTCTTTATGTATGCGGGAGATTTCTAGCTTTCCGCACTTGCATTGAAGGCTGTGGCTTTGAACAAAAAAAAGCCTCCGATCACTGGGATGTCAACAGTCACTGAAGTTGTGGTGAGCCGCAACTGAACTGTAACTGAGGCCAGTGGAATTCATAGGTTACTTAATGCTCCTTTAACGCAAACATGTAGAGGTGTTGTGGCGTCTGTGGCATTACCAGCACCTGATTTCTATATTTGGGCTTACCAGTGTCAGCTGCTGGAGCCCGAAAATGAAAACGAGCCTGTGGACTGTACAAGCGGTGCCTGTGTGACGTTGATTTCCCGGGGGGGCTGGGACAAACCCGATGAAAATGAGCGATTGTCACAGTTTGCTTCCTATGTATTGTGTTTCCTGCTTTATTTTGTTACTTACCCCTCGTTTCTGCCAACTTCACTTCCTGCCTTTGTGTGTTTTCCCGCCTCTGTGATTGTCGGCACCTGCCCTGATCAGTTTCACCTGACCCTCATTGTCCCCACCTTGCTTCTCTATTTAGTCCTTGTGTTTCTCTGTCCTGTGTGTTATTGCTGTGTGTCCCTAGTGTCCCTAGTGTACTTTTTGGACCTTCTTGCTTGCGCCCTGTCGGTTTTGTTTGCCTTTTTTGGACTGCTTTCCTGGTTTTGACCACTGCCTGCCTTGCCGTCCTGTAAGTCTTTGTACCCCTGGTTTTGCAATGAAACCTTTTTACTTGCATCAGTTCTGCCCCTGGGTCTGCATTTGGGTCCTATTCCTCCTGCTCCTTGCTGCCCTGCCCCACCAGCCGTGACAGTGATGGGATTAAGTTTGATTTGCCTGCTGAGACATTTACCGGCTTGATGGGGGTGGATAGAATTGTATTAGTGTTCAAATCATTAAAAAATGACATTTAAAAAAAAAAGGACAAACTCAAACTTTCCACAAATAATGTCCTAGTTCCTCAGTGTCTTTACCGAAGGTCTTTCCCAATTAACGGTCCACAGCTGGGTCAGTGGATTCTGGTGGTGCTGGGAGATGTGCTATTCGCTCTCAGGCGAAGAGTTAGATGAGGCTAGCACCGCCACTCCCATATTTGTCCGTGAAACGTGATGCTACTTAGCCTAGCTTAGCATAAACATTAGCATGTTAGCGGGCAGGAATGGAGGGATCCAAGGACACAATGAAACGTGGTGAGTACAAGGGAACAAGCGTTGCAATGAGTTGCTAAGATAGCCTGAAATGAAAGACTATCGCCGTAGCTGATGGACTGATCTGGCGAAGGACGTGGGAGCGCGGGAGACACTGGGGAACATGCCATGGCTGTGACAGCTCCGCTACGTTCACAAGCTGGTCGCTAACTTTGTCTGTCAGCTGTCTGGGTGCTGGCCAGGTAGTGTGCGGTGGGTTTATCAGAGCTTTGACTGCGTCTGGAAACATCCAGAATAGGTGAGAACGCTCTGATCGTTCTCTGTGGGTTCGTCACAATGTGCAACCCTTTCATTCAATCCGTTGTTCGTATAAAATCTTTGATCAGTGTAGCTTTAAACAATCACAAACAAGGCAGGAACAGTCCTGAAGCCACGTAATCACTGCCAGATGTTTTAAAATTTAAAGACAAAGGAAGAACACAAATCAAATGGAGCATGAACTCGATTTCCCATCAGCAACCACTTAAAGTGATGTAAGGATCACTGGTAATTTCCCCATGGTCAGGGGTCCAAACTGTTCCCAGAGCAGCACTTCTTCGCCCAGATACTTGATGAACACACAAAGCCTCGACACGGATAGGGAGGGTAAACAGTGTGTGTGTGTGAGCGTTTCATATCACCTCCTATAAAGAAAATCAATGAAACACATTTGGGGGCACAACGCGCTGTCCAATCTGCATACTAATTGAATTGAACGGCACTGTAGTCTCAAACACCCCATAGTCCGATCCGTTATACGTCTGCCTACCGTTCGCACACTGAGGGTGGACCTAAACTAGATTTCTCTGTATTTTCTTCTGCATTTGCTTCTTTATTTGCAGATTTTCTTCATTTCCTCTGTTCCTCTGGCATCTGATTTGAGTGCAGGTCAGAGGGAGAGGAGAAAACGGGAGGACGCCACATCCGCCGGGGAAGGGAGGGAGGAGAGAGGGGTGAGGTGGAGAACAGTGAGGTAGTGTTAAGAGGAGGGCAGGAGTCGAGGCGCTCTGTGAACACACAAGTGAGTCTTTTGAAGGCCTTGGCATTTGACTGCAGGATGTGAGATCGGAGGGAGAAGGATGCGAGGGGGGTTAATTTGTTGGTTTTTTTCAAATGGAGATTGAGTAGTCTGAGAGGGACCTAGGACCTTTTCTAAGCGTCCATCAGTCAGGAGCTTTTATCAGAGTCAAACCAAACCTCAGCAAACTCTTCTTTAAAAGCAGCCCTCCTGACACGTTTCTGGGCATGAAATAAAACATTTCAACGGACCTCTAAAGTAAAAGGATTTGTTTTGTCATGGGGCCTTGGTCGCGTAAACCCACTTCTATTATCAATGTGAATTTTGCTATTTGATATCTCCAGCTGACACAAAAGAATAACGATTTCCTACTTCGCTCCACAAATACACTGTTCTCTCTGAGTTGGGGCTGGTTGTAGAGAGGGTGGACGTTTTTTGTTGCACAAACAAAATAGTGTAGCAGTAAAAAAAATAATAATAATACTGTCACTAAAAAGCCCATTAGATATTAGCATATGTTCAGATGGAACAGAACAGTGGAAAAACAACAAAAGCTGAAAGTCAAGGTTTTAAAGGGGCATTCCAGCTGTCAAGTTGCACCATAATGCTGTGACAACAAAAGACAAATGAACAAAATGTTGGTCACTAATGCTGGCTCTTACATTTCCCACAATGCAACTGGATGATGTATTTTCATTAAACCCAGCCTGGTACATTTCCATGCATTTCTAACTCCACGCCTCCAGTGAGTAATGAAGGCTTTCTGTTAGTTTTTGTTTCTTCTTCTTCTTTCTGAGACTCCTCCAGAGCCACAGCTGACACATGACGACTGTTTTTACACACAGAGTGGTCGTCCCCACAAAGGCTGGACAAAGCGGGCAACTGCACGCAGGGCACCAGAGCTACAGGGACCCAGAAAGCTCCAGACCGACTGCGCGTCAACTGGCTAGTTCATTTAAAAATCTGTGACTAGAGCACAGTATTAACCCGCATTATTGCCACAGTATGTTTTGGTAACATATTTTTTTTTTTTTTTTTTTATGGTTTAAGTTTAGGTCCTCACCTCCACCATTGTGATACTTACTCCCTCAAGCTAGTTTCTGAGCTAATGGAAAGCCTGATGTGGTGATCACGACGACGTCGCCTCGACTGCGGTCGGTGAATCGAGGGCCGAGCCTCACCCCGTTTTGCACACAGTTGTGACCGCAGTGGCGTTTTGCAAGGAGACGGGTGCCGGTCATGACGCGCCGCTGCTTCACTCTGAAATGCAGTGATCTCTGCGTTTTTATAAGGCGATGTGAAACCAGACACTGCAAAACTTTCGTCCTGACCCAAAGTGGCTGTTGACATTAGACTGTCTGGCAGACATACTCAACTCACTCAACGGCCTTGCTGTATGCTATATGTGTCTGACTTGAACCAGCCCTTGTAAGCAGTATGACTCACTATCAAACAGTGTGTTTCCCTCGGGTAACAGAGGAAGAGCCAATGAATTTAGAAAAGCTTTTTGAGAAACGGTGTCTGGTTAACATTCACTCTCTTGGGGGGAAACTCGCCCTGCTGTGTAAGAAGAAGTGATGTGCTCTATATTACACTGAGAATTCATGAGAGGAGCAGCATCATTTACTTGGAACAAGCCAAAAAAAAACAACAACAACAAAGAGCTGGGTAGTTGGCATTAGCAGCAGCCATAGCCACTCTGACTGAGCAGGCAACGAACACATGAATACACAACACAAACGTCTTAGCACAGTATCCAGAAAAGAAAAAGATATGGCTGTATGGACACACACACACACACACACACACACACACACACACACACACACACACACACACACACACACACACACACACACACACAACAACAACAACGGCTTTTACACGTTAGACTCTTTTATAAAGAGATGGTTCTCCAAATCCATTTTGTTCTCATTGTGGTTTTTAAATATTTGAGCACGGAGGAAGAAAAGTCTGTTGGAGAGCCATGTAACTTTGATGAGGGGAATCTTTGCGATTCCTCACAATAGCGTCTGCATCGCTAAAGCTTTGAAAGGCTGCATTAGCGAGACAGGGGGTGCGCTCAAAAGGCAGACTGTGTTGCCGTCTATTAAACATTACTTGGCAGGGCCGCTTCTCACAGGAGACTCTGGTGAACCGAGGAGAGCTGCTTGTTGGTTGAAGTTTTTTTTCCTTTTTCATCCTTACATGGGCCTGCTTGTCGACTGTAACAACTCGAGGGCCTAAACAAGCTCCAGCAACGGTTGTGTTGTCGGGCACCTTGACATAAGCATGAAAACGGGCATGCAGAAATGGAGCAGAATGAAGCTTTTAATGAGCGTCTTAGCACTCCTTCTTGTTTTCTCTCTTCTTTTTTTTTTTTTCTGTGTAAAAACCGATAAAAATGCCCTCAGCTATTTAAAAAGAAATGAAATGCAGCTTTGGAACTGCAGTAATTTCAGAACAAACTATAGGAGCCAATATGTAGGATTTTAAAAGAAAGTATTGGCTTTTTAAAATGAGTGAATTGTGTGTGTTGATGATGTTAATGAAAATTTAAAAGAAGTGGGAGCACCAAATCAGACATTTTGGAATGCGCCACATCCTTTTTTTAAGAAAAACTCGTAAAAACATGGCTCCATAGCGCACGAGTGGTCAAAAACTCCACAGGGGACCTCTTTAAACGTTCCACCATGTACTGTGTCTGTCTGCCATTTGCATACAGTGGCTTTATCAAAGCTTTTTATCGCTGAACATGGCTGCTCAACAGGCTGATGTAAACTAGCGGGCCGTAGAACCGAAAACTGAAAGACGCTGAAACCCTCCACAGAGCCGTCACTACGTGCAGCCCCCGTCGCATTACATATAGTCGTTGGATCCATTGTTCAAGTAAAAGTAATTAGAGCAGTTTTTAGCTGTAAATGGAAAAAAAGAAAAAGAATCAACCCCGTGAGAATCTCAAACACATTGTTACTCAGGGGGGAGAGCGAGTGTAACTGCTGGCCTTCACTGGATGAACTGTGTTTTTGAAGTCTCGTCTTGAACTTTTGTCCGGACAATCATCTAAATTACATGAACTTGGCGGGTGTGTACGGTTCTCCTAGAACTTAGCAAAGCCCTTTCAAGACCAAGTGGAATTATGCGCTCACTTGAGTTGCTTGTTTCAGCTTTGTGACTCGCATAACTGTTCTGCTTCCAGCCCCCTTTTTTTTTTTTTTCTACCACCACAGTAGATTTACAGCAGACCATGAGACAGCAGCCAGCTCTCCCTCCATAGAGGTATCCGCTCCACATGTCTCGCAATGCCGCAGCCGAACGCACTTCCGAGAGCAGAAATCATTGAGCACGTGGTCTCTCACTGCTGTTATGTGCCACCCTCCTCTTCAGCTCCTGGGCTAGCGTTACAGTAAAGTGCTGCATATCATGTTAACGCGCTTGGTCAGCAAAACAGCATTAAATGATTTAAAGGGCGAATCAAATGACAAAGAAATGACAGGTGGGAGAAATCTGTTGCAGGATCGGTACTTTTTAAGCATGTTGTGTTCTCTATTGGCTTGTCGGTGGCAAAACGCCTGCTGTGACATCACAGATTGGAGTGGATGCAACATATACAACCGCAAAGACAGAAAAGAGTACACAGAGACCTCCTCAGACCATACTTAAACGAAATAGTAGAGTCTAGAGAGTTGCATTGTATCAGTACGAGCCTGAAGGGGACTTTGGGTCTCTATAAAGATAAGCTGATCAAACAGTCCTTTTTCACCTCGGACAGTTCTAGTAGTTCACTTCAAAGCCAAAGTACAGACATCACCATGTCCCTCAAGAGGACTGTTGCCCATCTGGGAGCATCTCGGCTTGGCCCTTTCTTCCTTTTTTTTTTTTTTTTAGAAGTTGAGCAAATGAACATCAGCAGTTAAAGTTTCATGCATACAGTATGTGTTGTCCCCTGAACTACAAACAAACTTTACATTTCTGCCAACTGTTATACAGTTAGATTTTGATTTTTAGATGTTTTTTTTCCAGTCTGCTGCTGCTGCTCCTGCTGCTGCTGCTGCTGCTGCTATACTAATGTGCTGCTTTCACTACACAGCCTGTGTAGTCGTCATGCGTTCCATTATAGTGAACATCTGCATTCATTTTTTTTTTTTTTTTGTGGCAGTGTTGTACTCGATTGTAACGAAACAAAAAGTCTCCACTGCTGTAATAACCTATTTGAAATGAATGCACATGCAATGTTCACTGGGATCGATTACACGCCTTTCAAGAGTCTAGTTATTGATTTTCATATTGTATGAAAGAAAAACAAATTCAGATTTTGAAGACAGTATTGTGTTGCACACAGTTAGCGGTTAGGTGCTTTAAAGCTGCATTAATTGTTTTTTTGGGGGGGGGGGTCGGGGGCAGAACAAGCAGTAAGTTGGTGGTGAACATTTGAACCAACATTAGCATTCGTGTCGAGTCGTGTTTTTGGCCACCATTTCCTCTCCTTTTTAGCTCTGTTTTGGTTTGGTCTCCGCCGGTTGATGAGAGCCGTGAGAATGAACCAAAACAATACAGTTGTGGGCCAGAAAATCAAAACAATGAGCTGAAAAATTTCATAAACATTTTGTAGAGCTACGTGGAACTGCAGAGCTGGGTGATAATTCTCACAGTGTGAGCTTCCCCCTTCACTTTACAAAAAGTAATTCCATCGATTGTTAACATGAAAATATTGACTAGTGCAGCCTTAAATATTTTAAAGGGCTAACACAAGCAAAACAACTGTAAAAACCTTGTCTCAAATGCTTATTTACTTTTCACTATTTTGACTCCACACAAAAAAATGCTTCAAAGAAGTTGCTTAAAGTCATTCTTCTGTTGTAACTGAGGGGCCCTCATGTTGGCAGGTGCAGTACTTGCGGCTTCAACGCCCTGCAGAAAAACCTAATTTAGTCAGAAACTGTTACCTTTTCATGGCGATCTTTCAGCGTTAGCCTCAAGGAGGCGGATAGCCATCCTGTCCATATGAGATGACCTTCAATGCGATCAAAAGCCATTAATGCCTCCTTTTATCCCCCTCGGCCTTCAGACTGATTTGGACAATAGCCAGAGCATATCCATTCAATAGCTATTGAACCTTCTCTCCGCTTACGTTGTGTGTGTGTGTGAGTGTGATCATCAAGTCCACCGGCCACTCTCAAAAACATTTTTACCAAGCTTTGCATCATTGCGCAATTGCAGCGTAAATATGCAATAAAGTCATTTTATTGTCACGTATAATTCAGCCCGATAAACCAACATTGCAGCATTCACTGGAAGAAGCTGGCATGCTTTTCATGATTTGAGCATTTCTGGGAAAAAGCTCGGGCTCATCCGCACATTATCTCCATTGTCTGACACACCCTGCGAATTGAAAGGTTCATTTTTATGGCCTGGAGTGAATTTATAATGTAATCTGCGGAGGATTTGAATTAGATTTCCCTATTAGCCATTCCCTGACTGAACCAAGACATCTGCTTTGAATCTCCCCTTTTATACAATAGAATTATCTCGGAGTCTGTTCAGTCGATGTCTTCCTGTCCTGTCTTCCTCTCAAGCACAGCTCTCCTCCGTGATCTTCCTCCTCCTGCTGTCTGTACTCCTCTTCACGAGCTCCTGACAATGCGCTTGCACTCAGTTCGATATGTACTCGATGATGGATTATGATGAGGTTGATATTTACTGGGGCAAATTTTTCAGTTGTATAAAGGACACTGTGCTATAACTTTTTTTTTTATCCAGTTAAGGGCCCACATGGACACTGATAAAGTCTTTGGTCTCTGCCTGTCTGGCTCTCTCCTCCTTTTGGTCCTCCTCACTAAATTTGGAGGATGAACTGTTTCCTCTTTCCCTTAACATGTATATTTCATTGTTAAGACTTCAGAGCGTTTCCTGACACTAATGATATTCCTCTCATGTAAAACCATGTGAGACTGCAAGTCAGGGGCTTTTAAACCATTTAAATGTTTAAACATCCCACAGGGAAGCGCGTATGTGCACAAGGATCTTTAGGGCTTTTCTTGCAGCACGTACACATTCAGTATAGAGACTTCCTTCTGTTATCTGGGAAGGACTTTCTGAACTCAAAATGTACGATCAGTGAAGTTAATTATTCCGTATGATGTTCAGGGGAAGTTTGGTTGTTGAGGAAATTAGAGACCCCCTCCCATTCCCATGTTCTGCCCGATTCTTCCAAGCCGCATGGGGCTTTGACCCAGTTACCCTCCCTGACCATGCTTCTTTCCTACCCTGAAGGCCAGCATCTCTTTCACTGGCATAACTAGTTTACCGCCATAACGTTTTGGCGTTAGGAAGGTAATGCGCGGTGGGTTTATCTAAGTTTTGGGGAGAGCGGTGAACCCAAACAGAACGCCGTGGGCCGTACCGACCAAAAACAACGAGCTAAAAGACACTAAAGCGCTCCGTTGAGGCGCGGGAGACTGCAGTCGGGCGGCGACTCTCTTCTCTCTCGTTAAATATGCCAGTCAGCTCCCTCCCGTCAGGTGTAGTGAAATAGAATATGAAAGACCTGTTTCACTGGGATCAATATCATACAAGATCCAGGACTACGGTTGGAGAGGTTAGAGGGGGGGGGGGGGCGAAAAAATGAGAGGAATAATAATGAGAGTCGATTTTTAGAATACAAGGGAAAAATGAATGGGCCACTTTTCAGGTTTCTATATGAGATAAGATTAAAGAATAGAAAGCAGCTCACCCGTTAAAGAGGGAAGCTCGAGAAATCCCATGGCTCCGAATGTTCCTCTGAATGTTCCTTTGAGAAGCTGTTGTAACATTTTGGTAACACTTTCTATGAAGACCACGTCTGTAGTGTGTTATGGGGGCATTCATAGTGTATTATAATGCTTCATGACTACACGCTTTCTGATGCACTGTATCAGCAGTCCTACAACATGGATGCTCTCACTAGTTCTAAACTAGAGGTTGCCTGATGGGGCTTACAGTAAATTATCACCACTTGCGCTCACTTATTTCATAAAAAGGTGTTCTTGTGTATTTCCAGTTAGCTTCGGACAGCTTCCCTGAAACAATAAGGTGCACATTTTCAATCTGTGTGTGAATCACTTCTTAAAAAAAAAAAGAAAAAAAAAAAAAGAAAAGAACATCTGTTCTGAAGTATTCTCCCCCTGAAACTCTCAACAGGGATCAATGGACACACCTGGATGCACAGCGCACTTCAGTGGGCTGCGCTCCCCGCTGATCGTGTGTTTGTTTGTCCCTGAAATGAATAAGAGCATTTATGCTCATTAGCCGGGTGTGGTTTCCTGCATATCCACAGTGGAAATGAGCTCCTAACAGTAGCACTTTACTGGGAGTGCTGTGATGGCCAAGATAGCAGGCCCTCATGGAGCCGTGCGCTCGAGAACGGTCGGTGTATGGGTACGGCTCTGTTTGCTATTTATACCGTAGCCAGCCAATTAAGCCAACAGTCAGCAGAGAGAGTGGCTGCAGAACTTCTCCCTGCCATAAGGAACTGCACCTCGGTCAGAGAAAAGTTGTTGTATAAGTTGATTATCTACACTTTAATATAATGTACCAGCTTTTAAATCAAGTGTAAGGACGTACAAGAGGAGGTTCAGTGTGTGTGTAGTGCTTGTCTGCTCTAGCACATAATGTCATTATGAATACATACAGCTCATATACACTCAGCCGTTGTTTGCCCAGAATAACACTTAAAATTGATGGGAAACCTGCTGTATGCATGTTAACATCGTGCTCGACAAAGTGATCGCTAAGAAGCCAGATCATCAAAACCACAACGCCCAAAAATGCGAACGAAAATCCCTCATTTTACAGGGCAACTTCAGCTTTATCAGCTCTATTGGCTAACCATGTTTCAGGAGCTCTCATTATACTTAAACACAAAGTCCTCATAGGTGGGATGTCGGGGTGGATGGATGGGCGGGTCGACAAACCTTAACACTTAACACGGCAGTCAACATTTTTAAGCATGACTACGGTCATTTCCTCACCTTAACCAGCGTGTTCATTATTGTAACCATGACGACGAAGGTCCCCGAGTAGAAACAAAGTTGAAATGTATCATTAAAGGAAATCATTTTAACCCCAACCGTTCCCTAATCCTAACCACGTTGTTTCACCTCCCAACTGTAGTTTGTAACAGTTGACGAGTGATGTCATTCTGCCGATAGGGGCGTCAGAAGGAGTCGTGAGCAGAGAAGTATTCATGTGTTTGTCAGCAACTATAGCTCCTCCTGTGGGCACCCGGACGTGGAGGCGGTGGTTTTAGCTCTCATCTGAGGGCCAGCGTAAGCTTTCTTATTACAGGTAACTCTTGACACCTCTTCCTGTTGTTCTTTTCCCATTACAACACTTCCCCAAAATCCACCACTACAGCTTCTGTGCCAGCCTGCTGCTCCTCTTTTTTTATAAAGGGTTAAATGGCTTCGCTCCAAACTGCATGAAGGATTTATTGACTCCCCTGTGTGCCTGGGCGTTCCCTGTGGGGCTCTGCTGGCTGTTCCTGGGTCCTGGCTGGTGACCAGGGGTGACCAGGCCTTTGCTGTTGGGGAGGGGGTGCCCCCGTGGAACACTCAGACAGGCTACATCTTTAGAAAACCAATATTTTATGGGAAAGCACATGAATTTTTCATACACCGCAAGGTTTTATCCTCTCACTCTTGACATTTTAAATATTTTATTTCACTTCATTGTGTCCCACAGTGTGTTATGATCCCTGTGTTTATTGTATTTGCATTTTATCTGCTGTTTTATTATTAGATAAATAAAGTGTATTATTACATGCTATGCACAGTGCCTGTTGCATTATTATATACTGTACACTAAGATGATTACACGGCTGATGAATTGTTCGTGAGGATCACGGCACTTAGAAAGGAGCTGTTCTCTTGTCTGGAAGTTTGGGCGTCCAGCGTTCTGTAGCATCTCCCATCCTCTGCTGGCCTTTTCTTGTGACTGAGACTGTGAGATCAGACAAACCTGAAGGTTTTCATGGCTGTCACAGTGCTGCTGAGTATTGGGGGGGGGGGGGGGGGGGGGGTGCTTAGCTCCAGGTTATTGAGAACGACGTGTTCAACCAGCTGTATGTGTGCACAGATACAGAATGGAAGGTCAAATCAGGAAGGCGGTCTGCAAACTCGGATGGACGTTTACAGCAGACAGTTTGGGTAATAATGTTCCATTTGACCATTTACATTCTATATTTTCTTGACCCATCAGATTCTTTTTAGTGATTATTACTGAGAGGAACAATGGCCATGGGGCGTCAGATCTTGGAAGCAAGTGCTGAAAAGGTCACCCTATAAAGCCCCGGAGTTGTGTGCTGCCATCAATGGCTGTGGCTGCTTTTGTGTGTTGTGACCTTACCATTGCATTCCTTCACCTGCGCACCTAGACACCTCACTCTGGTCTCTATAGCAACTAACGTCCTTCATCGCGGCAGGGACAGTGGACCCCTTTTGTTCTTTAGAGCCCCTCCACCGCAGAACACAAACACCGCTCATAACAAAGCGCACGACCTAGTCCCTGCAGTCGATCACCAGTTCCAGAGTTCCATCGTATTCCTTTTTCTTTTGATTTGATAAGGTCCCACTTGGTGATTACACATCACCTCCTCCGGCACCGCTTGTTCTCAGCACACTGCACTGTGCCAAAGGTCTCCAATATTAATAGCCGTGTGACATAATCCCGTCCCCTCCTAATGCATGTCTGACGTCTCCTGCGCTTTTAGAGCCTGCTCTCTGACTGGAGGTGTTGCTTCAAACCATCTCTCAGTTAGAGGAATGGAGGCCTAGTAAGTAAAAGCGCTCGGGAGAGGATAATGTCAAAAAAGGAACAGAAACAGGCATGATGGGATGTCCCTTGTTTGCCAAAATAATCAAATATAAACACTGTCTCCACTTTATTTTCCTTCATACAAACTGCTCACGCCTCTGGACAAAAAAAAAAAAAAAAACTGTTAAAAGGCACGAATAAACAGCCACATGAAATATGAATCAGGCAGCGCTGAAGATATTGTGACCACTGGTTCCAGATGCACTGCTTGTAATGTGATTCTAGCACTACAGATTTAAGAGTTTACAAGAAAAAGGGAAGAAAAAAAACCACACACACACACACACATCTGACCAGTGGCAGTCTTGGGGGGAGAAAATGCCTTGTTGATGCTGAAAAGGTGGCACAGTTCGAATGAGGCGGGCCACAAGTATGCAAATAACAGGTCAGTGTAGTGATAAATGACTTCTGAATGTGCGGTGTAGGTCATTTCATTTCAGCACCACAGACAGCTCTGGAGGCAGCAAACCCCAAAGCTGTTAATGAGAATTTTAATTTACCCTGAATTCAGTCTGGCAGGCAGGGCGTTCTCTCAGGCTTTGTACTCCGCAACAGGTTTTTGCATGCGTAATGTATAATAAAGTAAGGTGGCATATGATTAAAACTCTACCCGTCTCTTTCATTATTTACCCTTGTTTACTTCTCCCTGTGTCTGCCATAACGAAAGATTGCGTGGAAGTATTAAGCTACAATGACAAATGGTCCCATTGGAGGACTTAAAAAAAGCACCAAATGACTCACGTCTGAGACAAGCTTCATTCCTTCTCCCTCCCCCTGCCTGGTACAAACAACTATTTCCTGTCTGAGAGTGTTTGCATATTTCAATTTCAGATTCAGGTGAAATGCCTTGGGCACTAATTATTCTGGAGATCACTCATGGACCTTGCTCGAAGGTAATAGTGTATTTCTGAGAAATATGAGGATTTTTCTTTAAATCAGCCTTAATTGATTTTTGACCACTTGCAGGCAGCGCAACAAGCTGCAAACCTTGTTATCACCAGTTGATAATTTACACATCCAGCAGACACGGAGCAACATTAGTCTCCATAAGGAGTTGTGTGTCTTTCCATTTGATGACTATAAGTCCAATACTCTCTCTCCTTTTAGCTCTGTTAACTCCTGAGAGAAATATCAGGCTTTTAGCTGCTAAATATTGCACTATGTAATCAGCCAGTTGCTAGTCTGTCTGCCATGTCCTGCAGGGCAGGTATCGTACATTGCCCGTTCCTGCTGAAAACAAGGCAAATGAGCTTTGAGACTGAACCTAAACAGTACATTTACAGGCTGTAATAGAACAACGAGCCTAAAGATGCTGAAACGGAGCGCCCCCTTCACATAACACATAGCCATGCATCCACTATATCAAAATAATATGATAATATTGATTAGTGCAGCTCCTTTTTTAAATATTCAGGCATGTGAGTTGAAGTAAGCTTGTAGGCTAAAACAAGCAAAACTTTTACAAAAGTTTTATTTTTATGTATGTATTTTTGGCCTTCTTGGTCACAAAAGAAGCCTCATTGGTTGATGAGAGATGTGAGAGTGAACCAAAATAGTAAAGTTAAACCAAAACAATGAGCTAAAAGATGCCAAAACGTTACACATACTCATTTGATCCACTGCCCAACAAAAAAATTGGTACAAAGCAACCTGCACTATTTGAAAAACCTTCTGTCTGAAGATGTAGTTTATCACTGAATATCAGATAAATGGTTATAGACTTTCATTCACATTTCTAACTGTGTGGTGGCATAATACAGTCTCTGTGTAGAGTGTTTGTAAGAAAGAACCAGACCTAGTGAAACCCTGTGCAAGTAGCAAGTGGAGAGTGAATAACGAAGAAATAACGAAGAATGTAATTTTCCAGTAGTTCCCCCGGGAAATGAAAAAGTGGTTTTCACATTTACATGCCATAAATGTCAATAAAAAAACAGGATGTGAAGGAACACGAGAAGCCACAGGTTGAAAACCTGTCTGCAAATCGTTTTGGGGTTTCTGCATTATTGGTTCCTATTAAATTAAGAGCGTACAGGAAGACAGGAGAAACAGCAGATTATATATGTCTTGCGTCTTCAACCCATGCTGACTCACCTGGGGAGAAACAAATAACAAAACATGTGATAACGTGTGATATAGAGCGCATGCAGCCTGCTACAGTCGCTCCTGTTTGTTTTCTTATTTATTCTTATTTTTCTCCTTTTTATTCCTTTTGTATAATTTCCCTCCAGAGATCAATAAAGTATTTCTGATTCTGATCTGATATTCTTGCATTCAGTTGCTCAGGAAGGGTCTCTTTGAGGGATTAACCTAGTTCAGGTCTTATTATTGTTTGCTCCAATTACATCTTCACAAAACATACCCTAACCAGCGAATGCAAATGCAGATCATTTGCTTTGAAACATAAGGCATGGAAAGTTTGGGAGTTCCTGACAATGGAAATGCTACAGTGAAGTAACAATAAATTGTACTTGAAGTAAACCTAATTAATTTCTATACCTGGGGTTGACTTGGCATTCACCTTGGCTTGCTGCGCCAGGGAGCGTTCCTGGTAATTAAATTTTCAAGCGTGAAACCGCGGGAAGTCAGACGACCCGCAGAGTGAGGGAGACGGATGAAGGTAAAGAGCGAGGGAGGGAACCGAGAGGAAAGGCCAGAGAGCCATTGTGAGACAATGTTAAGAACATGGGGGACTTTGGCAAAAAGCAGTTATTGTACATGTAGCCGTGTGTAATGGGAAGGATGAGGTGATTTATACAGAATAGGATGAGTAGCTGTGAGTAGAGAGGGATAGCAAGTCGAACATAGAAACAAGACTACGTCTATAGCCATGCTAGCTGCTTTGTGAGGCTGCTTTGAGCTAAATGCTAACATCGGCATGCTAATACGCTCGCAATGACCCGAATACGCTCATGTTTAGCAGGTAATAATGTTAACCACAATCTTAGTTTGGCGTGTTAGCATGCTAATGTCGGCTAATAAGCACAAAGCACAGCTAAGGCACATGGGAATGTCAGGGTGGCGCTAGAGGAAAAGTTTTGCCGTATTCCGTATTATTTGCTTTCTCACAGAGTTAGATGAGAAGATACACTTCTCGTCTGTATGTCAAATATAAGGCTACAGCCAACAGCAAGTCCCCTTAGCTTAGCACAAAGACTGAAAACGAAGGAAACAACTAGCCTGCCTCTATCCAAATCAAAACCCGCCTACCAGCGCCTCTAAGGCTCACAGTCTGTTGACACACCAGAGATTTCAGGAAGTCACTGCACCTGGCCAAGAAATAGTCATATCACCCAGCGTAAAACCACAACTTCACTTTGGTTTTTGTACCAATTAAACAAACAAGATAGAATGCGTTAAATAGCGAGCTTGAGAGAGCTGACTTTGTTACCTTCGGACAGAGCCAGGCTGTCTGTTTGCCCTTGTTTGCTGTCTTTATGCTAAGCTAACCAGCTGCCGGCTGTAGCATTATACTTGTCATGCAGGCATGAGAGTGGTCTCAAGAGTGGTGTCTAACTATTCCTTTAAAGAATCACCAATCAATTAGGATTCATCTTGGGGTGGGGGGGTGGGGGGCATTAATGAATCCCCAAGCCTTCATGGTAGTCGATCCAATAGTTGAGATACTGTGTGTCATACTGTGGACTGACCAACCAACAGATCAACATTGCCATCCCTACATCCATACTGCTAGCATTTCCAAAAACCTGAAAGGTCTGTCTGGTTCTGTGTCCACTGCAATAACAGAGTGGTGCATTAGTATGACGATCCTTTCCATGCCCTCCAGGGTAGTGCAGTCATACTGCCCCCCCCCCATACCACCCAGTTCTTACCTGACTGTCCACCCTTGATATGGAAATGTCATCGATACATGTATCTCCTCCATCCTCTCCTGCGCTGTCTATCGTTCTTTTTGCCCATCAATCTCTGTCACTTTCTCATGCTTGATCCCGTCAGGCCTTACTAGAGCTGAATACGAATGACAGCTCAAGATGGCCTTTGAGCTTTAATTCAGTCTGATTAATGTGCTGTATCGGCATAATAACATTTTATCCGGATTGTTAAAAGAGACCAGATGCCGTCAACATCCCAGCAACCCGAGTTGGCAGGGTTCCACGGCGGACTTGTTTGCTCACTCATATTTTGTTCACAAAATGTGCAGTTTGATATAACGCACTGTAGTATAACATGCTGATTATGAACAAAGTAGTCTGTAAGGTTTTGCCTGAAGCTCCTGAGGAAACTCAGGAGGGTGCTGTTGGCAGCTGGCCCCGCCCCCAGTGGTGATCTCGATGTAATAGCAGGCCCCACCCCCAATGTCGCCCACGCGCCAGCCCCTGTGTTGTCCTGCGTCAATTATGCGAGTGGCGTTTTAGGCCCCCGCCCCAGTGGCAATCCCCACCCACATGCACTGGCCACTGACCATAGCTACAGAGGCCAGGTGGAGTTCGCAGCCCCAGCACTTACATCAGCAATTTGGCCCCGCCCCTTTTGTTGGCGGCAGCAGGCCCCGCCCCGACCATCATAAAACCAAAAAAAAAATTTCTTCACATTTCTTTTCTCGAAGGAGAACACAGGACAATTGATTTCCCGAGACAAAGAACGTGCTATTTAATTTCAGTTGGACTTTAAGTTGAGTGTGATATGATGGAGTGGAACAGGCTGCCAAACACAAAGACTGGTAGGAAAGGTCAGCAATGATGTTGGCTGCCCAAGGCTGGTGGGAAGCTGACATCACTCAGTCAAACACACACACACACACACACATATTCAATACATAGACAGTACATTTAAACACATGTACCACCTTGGCCTCGTCATAACAGGTGAACATGTGCATAAAGATGGAAACGCGTATTACCAAAATCAATCACATCCATATGAATGCATAGGTTACGTGTGTGCGCTCACATAGACACATAAACACAGTGAGAGAGAGAAACATACAGGCATAACATGAGTTTACAGACTGTAAACATACTCATAAATACAGAATCAAGCATGAACCCACACATACAGACACACACACACACACACACACACACACACACACAGAGACAAAGCTCTTGGGATTACTCCTGTCAGTCCTGAATGTGAGCCCAGTCAGATGTCTTGCTGAGACTCTATGGATATTTTATGGGTCTCCTCCACAAATTGTAATGAATCTTTCATGAGGTTACATCTCATTGTGTGTGTGTGTGTGTGTGTGTGTGTGTGTGTGTGTAGTTGGGGTGCGAGTGCCCACATGTGTGTGTTTTGCACAGCTAGAAGATAACAAAGTGGTTAAGAGTAATCTGATCACCTAAAACAAGATACATTTCTTATCATAATGTTTTATGGGGGGGGGGGGGGGGGGTTGTACAGTCAGGTATTTGATTGTGAAGGATGCTTTAAATGGAAAGATGACACACGTTTGTATGTCACCTTATTTCAATGACAGAAGCCCAACCAATCACAGCTTTGTTTGTCTTTCAAGACCTACATAAGAGCCAGGCATTGTGAATGTCAGCGTGAATGTATGTGTGTCTCCACAGTCTCCTCAATGAAAGTGACCCTGGAACCATTCATTGCCATTTGGCGGTCGGCTCTTTCTTCACATTTTGGAGAAAGAAGGTTGGGTGTGGCCGCCGAGCATGCACACTGTACGCGTGCAGAGGGTGAATGAAGATCATTTCCCGTTTACCACACCCTACACGACGGAGTAGGTTGTTTGCCAATGACTCCCAAAACAACATATATGACCGTTGGGGAGTACCAGCGGCAGGCATACCGGACATCCGTCGTCATGGTAACATTAACAAACACATGGTTACGTCACGTGACCTAGGACTTACGCCACATGACTTACTAACATAACATACTAACATAAAGCAACAGTCAGTCCCTTCCTAAAGCGCTTAAAATGTAAGTGTGGGAACAAAATCCAGAGTCCTTGCAGTTCCTGTGCAAGTTTATCTGGAGCTCTTAAGGGGCTTCAGCAGTCTGGGTTAGTCCCGTCGTTCTTCTACGGGACACATTTCCTCTCCATATTTTCTTTGAGAAGAGAAAAGCACTTTGGTTGAACAGCTTATGAGTCTTAGACATACAGTGTTAAACCTGTGATGTGTCACACACAGGACATTGTTTTGTTCACAGGAAACACACCAAACTGAAAACCAAAATAGGTCAGAAACCACAGCAGGAAGGTCCTCTTTACTTGCTGCCTTGTTATTATTGTTATTATTATTATTATTGTTATTATTACCACTGCACCCCACAGAGGATTTAGCGGCAGGCTATAATTGCAGACCATAGGTAAAGTGGTGGGGGTGTCGTGGTCAGGCCTGCTCCTGTTAGACTGTAGTATGTTGTAGTATTCTAGATATGATGTGGCGCCATCTCCTGGCAGGCACATTGTATGACCGCAGAGGCCCGACAAAAGGCAAAATAACCAAAGATCCCCTACAGAAGATGTTGAGAAGAGATGTGTGTTGCTTTGTTAGCGTGTTAGTGTCTTGTCCCATTATCCTTGTCTTGCTCGCGTACGGCTGCCACTCCAAGCAGTTTAACATGCGCCAGATCTAGTGCGGTGTTGGAAAGCTGGCAACCAGATGTTTGTCTGTCATAACAAAAAAGGAAAAGGGGAAAGGAAACAGACCCAGGTGGCTCTAAAAAGCACCAGATGGAGATAAAAGTTGTCGACCAGCGGCAGCGGACCAGGAATGATCCGTAATGGCAGTGACAAGACTTGGACCTAAATCAATCAGAATATCATCTGGATCACCAGAAAGGGAAGGCCAGAAGCCACGCTGCCGAAACATGTTCAAACGTGGAAGTCCAATATGTGTGTTCTAACATGTAAGGCCTTAACCATAACCATTGTTAAGGGGGGCAATAGGCAATAATCATTGCTTTGGGAGGTCATGGTGATATTAGATAATAGCATGTCTTTTACATTATAGTCTAGAATTAGGAGCAAATAAATTACAAGGCAACTTTGCAGTATTTCCTTTGTGGCTGTATAATATAATGTCTAAAATGAAACCTGTGATCCTGCCAGAGGAAACACCCTTTGTGTCTTGCAATATAACAAAATGCTCGAGGAGTCCCGTGAAGATTGAGTGTGTTTTGTCGGTGAATGATTTGAATATTGTGTATTTGTCACTCACACAGGATGATGTGGTGCTGATCTTGTCACTGTGTGCAGCCTAGTTAACAGCTTTTATTGAACAGATCCTGCTCTTTGTGAGAACTGAGGACGTGTCTGCAGGCCATCTGGAGAGTATTACAATAAATAAAAAAAACTGCAGGATTGACCAATGGGGTATGAACGGTCTTGGCCTGTTTTCTAGCTCTCTCTTTTGGTTTTCTCTCCCATTCATACCTCAGATGCACAAACTCAAACAGAGAGGGGACGGGTGGGTGGGAGAGAGGCCGACGGAGAGACTGGGAGAGAGGGAGAGAGGGAGGGGGGTGCTGGGAGGGAACGTGGGAGAGGTTCACTTGGATCCAAATCCAGTGGAGCAACAACTGATTAGAGAAACAAGACAGAACGTTCTGGAGCTGCAACTCTAACAGGACTAAAACACTCACTGAGCACAGCAGGAGGAGGGGAAAAGAATATTCAGCCATTTAAGGACCATCAGTGATTCTTTTCAACACAGCAACGCCGTCGTAAACTGTGACTGAAGCCATATGGGTTTGGTTTATTTGCAGTGCGGAAGACTGTTTTAGTGGGTTGCACGCCGCAGGAGAGCTTCGGGGGAAACTAGTTTCGGTGCTGAGTTGTTGCCACAACTGCTCGTAATGTCAGGCAGAGTGCTTCCTGTCCTTCTCCTGTCTCTGTATCTGACTGTGGGTTCAGTCCAGGGCCAGGGTTCCTCCCAGGATGCCTTTATAATCCAGTACCTGGAGAGGAGACTGGCTCAGATGGAGGTAGGTGCCCGCTGCAGTTGTATTTGACATCAGGTACCTGCATCCCTCGGGAGACATCGGAGCACGACACCCTCAATCCTCGCAACCCTCACTATTAACTATTGCTTGCAATGTTACTCTGTGAAAATACTACAGTACAAGTACAACTCCTGCTTTCAAAACCTTACTTAAGGAATAGTATGTAAGTATATTTCTGAAAAGTGTACTTAAAGTATAAAAAGTAGTAGTACGCATTATGCTGAAATATGTGTTCCTATTAAATATGATGTTTCTGAATTATCATCACTGCTGTGTGTTGCATGTTACTGCTGTAGATTGTGAGGTTCATTGTAACTACTGTATATACTGTTGGGTAGTTCAATCTACAGCAATGCAACATATTCTTTTACCTTTTCAGAAACAAATTCACTATCGGCACATTGCATGGCGATGCATGGTTCAATAGTGAAGTAAAAAGTACAATATTTCCAAGTACAGTACTTGAGTAAATGTACTTAGTTACATTCCACCACTGGTTCACATCATGCCCAGATCATCTGGTTCCCCGATTTTTGGCATCCTCTCCAGCCGTGTGACTGATTTTTTTTATAACGTCTTCCTGTGATGGCTGAGTCAACAGAACTACCAGCATGTCAGTCACATGTGTAGAAACACACTTTACTGTATGCCTCGGTGAGCTAATGTGCTTCAACGTACATCACCATCAGCAGCGGCTAATGACCATGCTAAGACGTAGAAGTGTAACGGTGAACTGGCTCGGTAGTGTCAGTTACACTAGCAATATCTAGCTAAGGTTTGCTAACATTAGCCATCATAAGCTACTGGCCATACCAGACCAAGTGAGACTGTAACACAAATATATAAATTGATCGAGGAAGTGTTGTTCCCCCGTGAGTTCGACAACAATGTGTTCAAACGTTCAATCCAATAGCCACGTGGTGACGGAGAATTTCGTGTTTTCGCTTAAAGCCAGCCAGCAACGTTCACTGAGCATGTTAAAACGCAAAACGTAGCACAAGCAGAGAAGAACTCTAAAGTTGGCGACTTTGCTCACTATGTCTGTTACATCGAAACATCTACCTTAAGTTTGCTAACATTAGCTGACATTATAGCCGCCATAACCTTCTGGTCCTGCCAGACCAAGTAAGGCTTGACTCCGGAGTGTGTTGAAATGAGCAAGGGTGCAATTTATCCCTCACGAATTCACTTGTAGGAGGAAGAATGTACGCCTTCCGTTAAAATGCACACATTCTTGCTTTAATTCTGTATTCATAGCACCTTTTCTCTGTGTCAACGACATCAGGAGCGTCTGACTCAGTGTGAGCAAAGCACCGTGAGCGTCACCCAGAAGACCTATGACCTCTCCTCTGAAATCAGGGGTTATCTGTCCACTCTCAGCGTTGTGAGGCAAGTCTGTCTGGGAAAAAGTGCTTTATAACTTTTGCCCCATGTGGGCAAGAATGAAATGGTATGTGGCAAAGTTGAGGAATTGAACTGTTTTGCTCTGTAGATCAGAGGTGAAGAGCCAGGTGGAGAGCGTGTCGGTGCGAGTAGAGCGGGTGGAGAGGGAGTTGGAGTATCTTGAAAACAAGATTCCCACTCAGTCTGACATAGAGATGGAGGAGGCACTGCTGGAACAACAGATAAAGGCTGCAGAACTGGACCAGCTGAAAAAGAAAGCCAAGATCAAAGTGGAGAAAGGTAGGAAGTGTGTGTGTGGACAGATAATCAACAGAAACAGAAAAAGACCCCCCATTCATTCAGAGTCTTCTCTCCATCATCTCCAGACTGCAGCACAGCCCTGAGTCAAATCAAGTCTCTCAAGATTGTGAAGAAGGCAGGAGACGTCTCCGGTTCCTGGTTCAAGGACCCCTCTGAAGGATCAGCTAAGGTCCGTCCTTTTTAAAAGATGACGTAATTACTGTAATAACGGACTGACTACAGCGGAGGGGCAGCTGTGTTTCTTTTTGGGCTGCAGGCTATGTTTATCTTCCCCTCAGCATGGGCCCTTTTTTCTCATAACAGTCTAAATGAATTCTACTTTTTTGGGGCTAATCCACCCTGGATCAGCACATACGCCCTTTAACGGTCATAGTTGGATGGGAATGATTGCAGAAATTGTGATTTTGCCCTGTTAAGTGTATCATTTTACCGAAAAGGATGAAAAGTCCACACTTTGGGGCCCATATACTGTAGTTCAGTGGTATATTTTTCCTATTCATGGGGGTATCTCAGAAATATAGACAATAAAGGTTGAGAATTTGTTTCTATTAAATGAATAAGCGGTTAAATGTTGGGGGTTTTGTGTCAGTCTATCAGAATCAAAGAGCAGATTTCTAGATTTTGCATCTCACAGTGACATTCATCAGCAAGGGAGGAATCGGATGTAAATGAAGCCGAGTTGCCAACTGCATGAATACCACAGATTAAGAAAATCATTCTATTTAAACCAAAGCTGAGTTGCGCAACACATTTCCCACTCACTCCGTAACCGGCCACAACTGCATGTCTTTCAGGTCTACCTGCTCAGCGGGATCCGTAACAACTCTCTGCTGGAGTATGTTTCTCTGCAAAGTTTCACCGAGAGGACCACCACTCCGGCAGCGAAGGTGGTGCAGCTGCCTTTCTACTGGCAGGGGACAGGTCACGTGGTCCTCAATGGATTCCTCTACTGCCACAAGGCAGACACGCCCAACCAGATACTGAAGGTGTGTGACTGAAGTAATATAATATAAAAGGGGTTGAATAAAACTTTTACTTTACTTTGTGTTCACATTGAAGGCCACATGGCAAACAGTTACCGAGGACAGTCCGATTGCAAGAGAGACTGACCTCGGATCACTTCAGAGGAGCTTCGTCATTGGGGGGTTGATTTTTGTCCCACTTCCTTTGCTGCGCTGTGTCGGCTGAGGTCAGTGAGCTAACAATGCCAAAAGAAACAGTTTTGTTCCAGCAAAAATGAGCTGACTTTAAGTGTTTTGGAGCACATGTAATTGCCACAGAAAGGTTACTGGGGGGGAAAGAAAACAAAATCAAATCAAATTGAATACAGAGGAACAATAGCTTGTATTTTTGAAGGTACAATATAGACCCATATCCACGTAGCCTAAGTTTGTATCAGGATTGTCTGAAATATCTCACCAACTATTGGATGGATTGCCGTTAAATTTTGTACAGACATGTATAGTTACCAGACGATGAATCCTACCGACTTGGCTGATCCTGACTTTTTCCTCTAGCGCCACCATGAGGCCCACATTTGTGGTTTCGAGTCAAATGTCTCGACAACTACTGGATAGACTGAGATTTGGTACATGTTACCCTGGGGGTGAATTGTGTGGCAATATTGGGTTTCATATTTAAATAAATTAGTAAATGCCGCCACGAATCAACACCAAGAATACAGCGATGAACAGTTAATAAATAAATCATGAATACAGCGAAAGAATGCATGAAATGAGGCCCATTTTATATCGGAAGACGCAGTGAATGATTATTTTGGCAAGATGTATTAAAGTTGGGTAAACACAGCAAACCATGAAGAGGATAAGTTGACCAGTGAAATCACCTTAACACACCGTTTAGCAGCTGAGAGGTTACTGGGAAGCAGAGGGAAATATTTTAATTCTTTATCCTGATTGTATTGAAGGGAGATCTTATTCCTGAGCTAACGCTAAATTAGGTTTAGTAATCTACAGCATCTTCTGGGCTATGCAAACCTATGATCAATCAGTTTGTATATATAAATGCATATTCACATTTCCTGTGTCATTAGCTAAACAACGAGACCACACATCCCATCTTTGTCTTTTAATATGTGTAACCGGTTCTTAGTTCAATTAGTTAGTTCAGCTTCTATTGTACAAGGATCCAAATCAGCATGTTGTCCCAAAGCTTCACATTCTTCATGAAGGAGAAATTAAACATCACAGACCATTTAGTGTACATTAGAATTTTGCATTACAAAGTCAGTTTCTTTGCTCTCGTATGAGTTCTTGATGCCCACGTCCTGGAATGTGGGAGTATTAGCGGTTTTCCGGTTGGTCCTGACGTAAATTGGCAAATTGTCACTTAACTGCCATTAATGTCCAACCCTTGAGGGATGTTGGTACTGTCATTGTGAGCATGTTAGCATGCTGACGATAGCTTTTAGCTAAAAGCAACATTGTGCCTATACGTACAGCCTCAAAGAGCCACTAGCATAGCTGTAGACTCTTAGTCTTGTCTGTGGTTACAACATGTCTTACGCCACTGAAAATAAATCAAAACTATAATGATAGCATTTCTGAGTTTTGAAGTCTCTTTCCATCGGTTTCCATCCCGTAAAGGTAGACCTGTTGAATGGCACAGTGGTGGACAGTACACTGCTACCAGGAGCGGGTCGTCTACCAGTCTACAGTCTGAACCCCAACACCTACCTGGACCTGGCTGTGGATGAGCTCGGCCTCTGGGTCATCCATGCTGACCCTGAGTATGGAGGAAACCTGGTCATTACCAAACTGGATAAAGGTAGAGCATACCACCTCTACGCACATACATAAGTAACATAACCTGGTCTATAATTAGCATGTTTTGGGGGGGGGTTTGTGTGTGTGTGTGTGTGTTTCTACCTCAGGAACTTTGGCAGTAGAATATACCTGGGATACACAATGTAGAAGCCGTGATGCTGAAGGAGCCTTCCTAATATGTGGGACTCTCTATGTGGTCTACAACACACGCTACGGAGGACGCTCCACCATACAGTGTCTCTACGACATCCATGACACCATCCACAGGTTGGATTACACACAGACTGACCAGCGAGATACAGTACAGCTAACACACAAACACACATTCTCATTATTAACCATGTGTGCATACACAGAAAAACAGAAACATTTGATTGAACGCTTTCTTCTTTTCTGTGCCACCCATCCGCAGTGACGAGAGTCCTGTGATGTTCTTCCCAAAGCGCTACACCAGCCACAGCAGCATCCACTACCACCCCGGAGACAAGCAGCTGTATGCCTGGGACGACGGCTACCAGACAATATACAAAGTGGAGACACGCAGGAACGACCAAGTCACCGCCGAATGAAGATGATCCACAGTGGTCATCCTTTAAGAAACGTGTGTTATCACTTCAAAAATAATCCAAAATTCTGCAATAAACATCACTTATAGAAGCATCAACTAAGGAAAAGTATTGATGAGTAGTTTATAATCTACTGTTGTTCAGTATAGGGATCCTTTGCTGGCAATGGATGCTGCCTTTATGACTGTTAATCGTTGACATAAATATCATGTCCAAACAAAGGCATTTCATGCATTATGTAGGCTTTATACTTTGTATCACCACAATAAAGAACATTTAAGTGTCATGTGTATTTTCATGAAATTGTCCTTTATGACGGACTGAAAACATTTAAAACAGGCTTTTGGGATGCTGGTCCAGATGTATTACACAGTGGAAATTCTTTCAGAAAAGCTGGCTAATCAGATAACCTGTTATCACATTTTTAACATGTATTATATGACATGCTCTGGTAGCCTACTAAAACATTGTCTGGACAACTCGCATGTGTGTATGACCAGTGATACACATGGATACCTCCACAATTGTCTAGTGTACAGGTACCAGGTCCACCCACTTGCAACCCACATATGCACACACAGTGTATTTAACATGTCGCATATTTCCCATGAATATCCTTCCCTTCCATTTGCAGGATAGAGTTCAAGCCGACATACTGTACAATAAATCTGTATGTATGTTGGATTAAAGTAGTGTTTAGTGTGTGTGTGTGTGTGCTAGTATTGTGAGAGCGTTCATTAAATGTGTGTCTTTCGGTAAAGTTACTTCACTTTGTTTAATCGGGTCGGGATCTCTTTTTGAAGGTAGACCTGGGAACAACAAAACATTAATAGTCAGACAACCCGCACAACCAGCACAGCAGGCAAACGACAATCAAGTGACAAAAACGGAGGTGATAAAAACCACTATGAGAGTCATAAAAACATTAGATGGTGAATCCCGCACATGTAGGGATAACTAATGTGTGTTATGGGAGATGTGAGGTAGTTTGGAAGCTTTAACAGTGCACCTTTACACTGCAGTCGAGTGTCATGAGGTGATTATTCCTTCTTACACACTGTATTGTGTTACAGAGAGATGATGAGTATGAAATGTGTCATCGGTGGTACAGCACAACACGCTGTGATGAATGGGGATTAACTGCAACGCGATGATGGGGCAGCATGACAGTCCAGAATGCGTTAAGCACAGACACATGTTCAAGTATTTCTAATGTCTAACCAAGGGTGATAAGGGCATCACTGGAAGCTGTGGTGGCAGTATAGTCACAGACAGGGGTAAATGGAGAGAACATATGGTCTACTACCTACTATCAACCTTTTCATTGTGGCTGACCAACCAGTAAGTCAGGTCTGTGTGTCTCTTCTGCGATTTACCGCAATATTCTTGTTGTTTAGATGATGGAAAATGACAGCTATGTTGTTGTCGTTGATACGGCCACCATGTTGGAATTGTTCCCATGTCGTAACGGATTATCTTTCGCTTTTATTATCGCTGTCTGATGAGTCCACAGCGGAAAGCCACTCTTCTTTGTTTAAACGTCTCTGACTCATCCCGCCCATTTTCAGTTGACGGTGACGTAGAGAAAGGGGGCGGGTCGAGTGCGACCGTTGAGTTTGACAGCAGCTACTGTCCGACCGGGCCATTGTTGACTGCTGTGAACGGGCGAAAAGTGTGTTTAAAACAAGTCTTTTTAAAAGAAAAAATATATTTATAACTATGAGGAGGAGAAGCAGCAGTAACGCCAGCAGGAGAAGCTCTACAATAAGAAGACGCAGTGAGAATTTGCGTTTTGATGAATTCGGCTTTTCTCTCACTAAACGAAAGGACCAAAAACTTCATCACCGAAGTCACGATTACAGGTGCGGTGCGACATTGACTGTGGCGTTAGCTCGTCAAAAGTAGTTAAACTAAGCTAGCTTGTCTTTAGCGTTGTGTGGGAGCATTTAAAGTTCTTGAAGACAGTTAGGTTTAATAAACGCTAGTGTTCACTTTTTCTATTATGGCAGCGTGAAACCCGCATGGCGTTTCTTCTTTATTCTAACGGTAGTTAATCACAGAAAACGTCAGTAAAAGTGTGCTAGTGGTAAAGTTAAGTTAGTGGAAACAGGCAGCGTTAGCTAGCTGTTAGAAAAACTTCATTTAAAAAAATATATATATTTCATGTATATTAGACTGTGCTGTGTTGTTTGAAGTGTATCTCAAGTGGTGTCTTGTTAAGTTTAAGCTCAACGTGATATCCGGCAACATTATATAACTACGTGGGGCCAATTACACTATTGTTCCCATTTTTATTCAAAATTTGGTGACCGATAAATGAAATAGAAATAAAAAAAGATGCTGAATTGGTGCTTTCTCGCCAGAGTGGACACACCCTTGAGACCGCATTTAACTCATTAGGGGTAATAACATACATTTCTCCACTGATAAAGCTTCACAAATTCAATCTTTTAGGTACTTCCAGCACGTCTAACTGTAGGTTGTTTATACTGTTCATCCTGAAGCTGTGGAGCAGAGCTGGCATGATTTCAGCCATCACGTGATTAAAAACAAAACAAAACTCAATAGGAAAGTGATATTCATAAATACTTATGATGAGTCAGACATCGGACTGGCTGAGATCACTGAATCAGAAGTTGAACACCCAATGGCCCGTGTTTTGCTTTTCTAGGAACCAGAAACTGATGAATCAGTCTAAGCTCACCATGTTGTGTTGTGTTGCCTCTGTCAGCTACCCCCAGCTGAGCTCAGTGAGGGTGAAAGAGCTGTGCGAGCTGCTCAGCTACTGGAATGGAGCCAGCTTTATCTGCAAGAGCCAGGTAAGACTTGTATAAACTTCAAACACAGAAGTGTTGTTGATTAATCGACCCTCGTGTTTTTGCCGTGCAGTAATTGTAAACTCGCGTCTTGTGTTCCCTCGGACTCTGTGCTGTGTTTTCAGATTGAGCGATTTATCAGGATGGGTATTCCTCCGAGCCTGCGAGGTAGAGTGTGGAAGTGTCTTCTCACCATTGACAGTCTGAGGGAAACCAGTGACTTCAACTACCAGGTGAAATACAATGAGCCGTGCACTGGAAAGAGCGGGTAGACACTAGTACTGACGCAAAATGATGCTTTGAGGTTGGGAGCGGACACAAAAAGATTTCCGCCAGAGTTCCACCAGATATTTTAAGACTCGCTTACCTTTTATTGAGGCAGTGATTTCCACAATTAAGCAGTAGCAAAAAAAAACGTAGAACATTGTAATTATTTTCAACAGTCGTCTCCACATCATTTCAAAATAATTCTTTAACATGTCATTGTCAAACTTGTAAAATCAACGACTAACTGTGTGCAAGTTGGCATTCATTCCACTGTTCTTTTGCAGCTGAAACGATTAGCCGATTATTCAGTTGTCAGAAAAGTAATCAGCAAATATATTGATTATCATTTAATCGTTTCAGCCATTTGAAACAATTCAAACAATTGAACTACAGAAGGAAATTCCCAAAACTAGTGATGTTACAATCGAAGCCAACTACTTCCACAGTATCGACCTTTCAGGTGTATCAGTGCCTCTCTTCATCGTGCCAAAAATCATGTGACTTCCTCAAAAGAGGTGTCATTATGTCACTCTTGTATCAAAGAGGTGTTGCGCAGGTTTTGAATCTAGCACAGTGTTTAAAAGCAGAGCTGTAAACTCTGGCCACTTTATATTATTGAACCAATTATCAATAACGACAGTGAGACCACGTGTATTCTGGTTTACAGTTTTGTCATGTGCCTTGGATTGAATCCTTCCTATAAATGCAACACCAAGGGTTGGCAAGCAGATGTCGCCATTTTAGCTCAGCGCTTCAGAAAGCTTCATTTCCCCCATCACTAACAGAAAACCAGGATTTCATTGTAGTTTAACTAATCCAGGTTGGCTGTACATTCATTCGCTGCCCGACTAAACCTGGTTATGAGTGCTGATCCCTCCCCATACTCTGTCGTTCATTCACAGCAGAAATGTTATTAATTGATGTGTAACAATGGAATGTGTTGTGCTTTCTCCACAACAGAAGTGCTTGTCAGAGGTCCGAGGGCCCCTGGTGGACTTGGGAGTCAGCGAGTACGGCATCCTGTCGGCCATCGCCACACTGAGCGACACCCAAAACAATCTGGGTCTGAACCATCAGCCGCCCTCCAGCTGCCCCGAGCCCAGATACTCTGTAGACGACATCACACTCTTCAGACAGATCGCCCTGGACCTACGTGAGCTCAAACAGGGCAATGAAGTTGTAGGCTTAGTGTGTATATGTTGAATGTTTTCTGTTGAGAACCTGGTTACTACTAGCTTTCAGGACTGACTTTAAAACTGGTTATTCAGTCCTCAAAACGTTGTAAAATGGGTAAATGTTGACTTTTATTATTACATGTGTTACTATACTCTCCATCGCACAATGCGCGACTTTTCATGAGGTCTATTGTTGGAGGGAAAATCAAAGCATGCATATTAATTTGGCCTGTTCCACAGAGCGTTCCTTCCCGACGCACCGCTCTCTGATGGGGGAGAGCCCAGAAGCCATTGAGGGTCAGGCTAAACTCTTCAGGGTCCTCATCGCCTATGCCAAATACAGCCCCCTGATTGGATACAGCCAAGGTAATGGACTGAATGATTGTACTGTCATATGATTTTACTGTATTCATTTATTTAACACGTGGGATTCTAAGAATACGATCTTAAAACAAGTTCTCCCTCTTACTTTGCTTCCTGGCAAATAATATTGAAGTGATTATTATCTGGTTGTTAGCCCTCTTCTAAATGCCCAGGGGGAGACACTTATTGTCATTTGAGCGTAACATACACCTCACACTTTTTTTAGTAATTAAATGTAGATATCTGCAGTTCATAATGTGACCACTTGGTGGAAGCAGAGGGCTATTATTATGAAGATTCACTGCATCATTCTCCTCTCAAGAAGTCTCAGGGAAATGAAACATATCTTTTTCACACATTAACAACACATTTTGTTATATATTTTGGGCTTATTATTTAGGAGATTTAATAAGACGTGTTTGAATGTATTTAGAATATTTAATGAAGGTGGAAATTGACAGGAAAAACACTAAAATCTGGGTGAAAAGCAGACTGTGAAGCAGCAGAAGCATTTATTACCACTGTTTTGTTTTTTGCTGGATTATTAGCAGCTGTCTAGTGTTTGTCCACATTTGCCTCTTGTATATTATTATACTTGGGTTCAGATCAGAAACATGACAGCTGTTCTCACCATATAAGCACCGTGCTTATTGTCAACTACAGTGAACAGTTAGGAAGTTCGATTTGAGGTGATGTAGTATCTGATGTAAATGATCTTAAGCCCTGAATAATCTCACATTTCCCAAAGGATTACATATTTATATTTTCTTTCTTGCATTTTTTACTTTACTTTTTGTTTCTGGAAAATAGTGTGTCAGTAATTGTAACAGCACGACGTACCAGTGGACAAATCCTATCAAATAAAGCCCCCCCCCCCTCTCTTCTTGACTGATATCCCATTCCCATTCATGGTTTACAGTTTCCACTTTCCAGTGATACCTCCCTGCATTACAGTATGTCCTGCTCTGTATGCTGCTTCCACAGGAAAAATATCGTATTCTGGAGGAAAGATGAAGTAGCTATGATGAGGACAGATATGCATAGTTTGCTGTATAAAGCATATTGAGGTTATGCTCCGCCATGCTCAGCAGTGTACTGCTGCTCCCACTGCTGAACTATTTTCATTGTTTCAACATGTTTGATGCTGTATCTTAAATGATTTTAATGTAGTGTATCAAACACCCATACACTCACTGTAGGGAATGCAGCTTTTAAAGAATTTGTGTGTGTGTGTGTGTGTGTGTGTGTGTGTGTGTGTGTGTCACAGGGATGTCCTACATAGCTGCGGTGCTGCTGATGCAGCTGGGAGAGGAGGAGGCGTTTTGGGCTCTGACAGCCTTGTTGGATAAACCCAAATATCTGGCCGAACTGTTTGACCTCAGCCTCACCAAGTAAGATTGGGCTCAAAGTGTTTAATAAGTAAGACGTACATGATAACTATAAACTGACTGCATAATAAATAAAAAATATACTATAAATAATCGAAAACAGATTGTACATACATTTTAAGAAGTCCTGGATAGAGTGTACACTAAACTAAGCAATGCTGTTACTTTTGGTCCAATCAGGGTCCAGCATCAGGTGAAGGTGTTTGACCAGTTCCTGAAACACAGGAAGCCACAGCTCTCTCAGCACTTGGTGAGTGCCTTTGGATTTCATTTCACTGTCTGGGTTTGTGAGGAGAAGAAAAGCCTGATGGTGAACTTGAGTTCTCTGCAAAATGACACGCGGACTAAGAAACCTGCCCATGTGAATTTCAACATGGAACTGATCATGAGCGGACACTGAAAACTGGGAGGAAATTATGGTGCTTCCGTTTCTACAGGAACGTTTTTGAAACGCTCAAAGGGAAAATGCAAGAAAGATGTTGAAAGTGTGTGTGTGTGTGTGTGTGTGTGTGTGTGTGTGTGTGTGTGTGTGTGCATTTGTGTTGCAGGCCAGATATGGCCAAGTGATGAGTAGTTCATCTGCAAGGGAGAGGCCACTGTAATGTATCCATCATCAACTGGGCCTCTTCTGTCATTCAGTTGTGTTCGGCAGTATTACTGGTTGCACGGGGGGGCCACAAGCCTACAGCTGTGTAAATTTCTCCCTCCGTCACTACTGTTAGTGAACTATTTTCACTAAGTGCATTTAGAGAACCTCTAAACCTCTTAGAGAAATGGCCAGAACTTTAATGTTATCTTATTGAGAAATTGGAGATTTGTTTTTCCAAAAGAAATAAAGAATACCAATGTGGAGGTGGAGGAATTCAAATACCATGTCAGGGCTAAATGCATACGGACACGGGCAGAAGAAAATCTGGCAAAAAAAATGGAGGACCTTGTTTAAGAAAGATTGCAAATGGGAAAAATACGTTAATTTGTCGGATACAAAAGTAAGAGATCATACAGATAAGATGGGGCATATTGCCATTACAAATTGAAAGAATCTGTGAATATTGTGAACTAAAAGATCCTTTATATCATGATTTGAGACAAACGTTTAAGAAAGTTCATGTTCCACCTTTAGATTTGATCAGATTTGAGGATGGAGCTTTAATTCCTGTTTTTGATAATCTTTCTGCGTTTTCTGAATAACATGAATTACATACTTATTTATTTATGATCTGAAATGTGTCTTTCTGCACATGACATGAACATTTGAGGGTAAAACTAAGCTTCCTGTCCTCTTAGTGTGGCCTGAGGCAAGCTATTTAGCACTCAGTAACATCAGTAGTTTGTTATGTTCTGAGGAAACTCTCCCAGTAGGATTGCTTATCTTTGGGAAGACTGATTGTTTTGTTTTTACGTAACATTTATATTTAATAGTAAAGTGCTGAGGAAACATAATTGAGCTGCAGATTATCTCTAAAAGTAAATAATTTAAAGTATATACTTAAACTGCAGGTGTTATGTTTAGCCGTGCTAGTGGGTGTATAGATAGCAATGTCAGTTTTTTGGTCGGTTGAATTGTAATAATTTTGGTAATTTAACTTTTTATCTAGCGCCAATTATCATCAGGTCGAAGTTTTAATTTGTCCCATCAGCCTCAGCTGTACTTTTTGTCTCATGCTCGTTCCCAAAATGCTTACATGCTAAACTAAGGTGACCACGGTAAACATTATACCTGCTTAGCATCACCGTGTTGGCGTTGTCATTGTGAGCGCGTTAGCATGCCTGCGTCAGCATTTAGCCTAAGTACAGCCTCACAGAGGTAGCGTTTTCTCAATAAAGCATTTGAAAATAGTGAGCCTTGTTCTGAGCTGTCTTCTTAGCCATGTTGCCGTTGCAACTTAGCGCTCCTCTGTTCATCCGCCAGAGTGTGTTTTAACACACTGATGCATTCACCGCCACCATTTGTGCTGCTCAATTGTCTTTGAAGATATTGTTATACTTCACGTCGACTCAGCAGGGCCGGGAGGAAAGCTGCCCTTTTGGAGCCAACACACACACACACACACACACACACACACACACACACACACACACACACACACACACACACACACACACAGGGGCTTATTGTAGGCACAATAGTTTTACCCCCTTACAGAAAAAGCCTATTAGAGATCAGTGGTCAGCATTTCCTTTGTAATAGAGCTGTTGAGCAGAGTTAAGGCAAGCGAACTGTAAACAGATTTTTGTACTTGTGCTGTACCCACCAGACCCAAGCAAACAGAGACTGAGCGCATTTTGAATGCCAGGCTTAAACATGAAGGACCCATAATAATTTGAATCTTATTTGTATTACATGTGACATGTGTCCACTGTTACAAGCAGTGAACATGACACACCAGAATGTGTTAAACATTACAAATACAACGTTCCTCAGATGCTGGGAAGTTGATGGTTGTTAATAAGTCTGTAACACCGTTTAAGAGACTCACTAAACTAACGTACGTTGCGAATGGACGTTTCAGTCTAGTTGACAGATACTGGCAGAGAAGCAAGTCTTGAATACATTGTGTGGTTATGCTGAATCAACCCTCCATGTTTTCCCATCCTCCCTGCAGGAGTCAGTGGGAGTCCTATCAGTCCACTTTGTGATGCCATGGTTCCTCACTCTCTTCACTTCCCTGCCCTGCTGGGACTCTGTCCTGGCTGTCTGGGATCTCATCATTCTGCACGGTATGTACACATGCACAAATGTACAAGCACGCCGATGAAACACACTGACGTTATTGTAGATTTATCATTTCCTTGCATTCACTCAGTGGGGAAGGAGCATGGTTTTAATCGTCTTTAATGTCCGTGACAATAGTTAGCTCTTGCGTGTGACTTTTCTTTTATTAACGTGGCCATAATTCAGTTAGGCCCAGAGTCCGGGAAAAGATTAGCGGGCTAATCTGACTGGTTTAATTGGTTGATACCTCTCGGTTGTTTTTCATCCTCTCTTAACCATTTTTGGATATCCTGCCGTCCTGTCTCCTCAGGCCTGTCTGCTGTGTTCCGCACCGCTCTGACCATCATTGAGCTCCTGGAGCCTCGACTCATGGACCTGAATGATGAGGGAGCAGTGTTGCCCCTGCTGCTGAGAGTACCTGCTGATGTGTGAGTAAAGTGAAGTTGACCATCGGACAGCGTCATTAATGTCCACTCTCTGGTGTGTAGACGTAGTGCTGGGTCTGTGCTTACAAACAGCCATATATGTTCTGAGTGGCTCATGACATTTATCCTTTTCATCACATATTTCAGTGTTTCCCACAGGATTTTGTGAGAGGTGGGCCGCCATTGTGTAGGTAATTAATGGGAAACACTCCATTTGTGTAGCTATCCATAATCTACTTTTTGTTTAGCACAGAATACCACAAGATATGTTTTCTGAGACCTGCATCCATGAATATTGTCCCAGACCACCCTCACGAATGTGCTGAAAGCGATGGGTCCTTCGGAAGAATGTGGAGCACAGTTCTCAGAGCTGAGAGCTCAGTTTTTAGACTTGGTCCTAAATAAAAACCCCAGGCAGCTCATGAATATGAATCAGCTCATCAGGACTGGACATGTTTTGACACCGAGCATTCCAGGAAAAGTCATTGTTTTGCTGTGCTTGTTTTTTGTACATGTTTGGATTAAACATCCTTTATGCTAAATGAGTTTCTTCAATGGCAGCCCACGCTGCTTTGAGTCGAACCCCTCCGTCTGTCTCTCACTATGTTGAATATAAACGTCACATGCCGACGGACATGTTTTGTTGACATGGAGCTGTAGTTATGGCAACTCAGCAGGGTCACTGGGTTTGTGTATACAGCCAGTGTATGTGTGAGTGTGAGACGGACTGGTGCACAGTGATTATTAAAATCCAGTTCAGTATCATATTTGTTTCGATAGATAAGCTCCCTTCGGCTACTTACATTTCACTCTCATGTGTGTTTCTCATTGTAGAAAAGGTCCCACTGTTTGGACCTAAGTTTGTTTACCTTGGACAAAGATCTGTGCAGTAGACGCAGGATAAATGGAGGCTGCACAGCCAAGGAGTTTCCATAAACGTAGCTGTGTCACAGGCAGTGATAAAGCACTTTATCATGAGCCAGAGGGGGGAGAAGGCGTGCTAGGTACGCACCAATGACTTGCAAAGTGGATTATGAAGGACAAATCTTTAGGATTATTGTGGGAAACAGCTAAACAACTGTTTAACTGACCATTTGTTTGCTTACACTTTATTTGCAACATATCTGGCTTTCAAAACCACTTAATAGATGGGTTATGCAAGCTATTTCGTCTGCGCTACAAGGAAAGAAGCAGCACATTTTGATCCATGTGTGACCCTCTTCCTCTGTTTGTATATGCATGCATCAAGGGCAGCACTGACAGTCCCATTTTGTTCTAGCTCTGGTGTTCAGTGGGCAGCCTGCCATCACGTCACATTGAGAAGTCCTTGTTGCCTGCTTGGCATCATTATGAAAGCCTGGTCAGAAGTCAACACTAAGTGGTCCTACTGTCTCCCAGGGCAGGATCCTGTTGCACTGGGAAGATACTGTTGAAGAAAGAGGGGGAAGGGAGCGAGTGGGGTAAAAGAGAGAGAGAGGAAGATGAATGAAGGGTCAGAGAAAGAAAGTACACTAATTGGGGAGGGGGGGGTAGAAAGCGAGATGAAGGAGGGGAGCGAGGTGAGATCTTCAACCTCTCTTAATTTTCCTTAAAGATCTCTGCTCTTTTACGCTCTGTGAATGGTATAAATAGGAGTTGTCATGCACCCATATAGGCCCTTCTGATTAATGGTTGGTTGAGAGGCTCATCCATCTCACGTGCCTGTCTGTCTCCACTGGGCCGTCAATCAGCTGTCACCTCAGCCATAGGTTGCAACAATGACTCCCAGCACACCCTACGTCACCAGTCAAAGAGCAGCTTCTCACTCTATGGATGGATTTATTCAGTCACGTTGGTTGTTTGGTGCTTCTTTCCCCTGCTCCTCATTTAAAACGTAGGTCTCAGTACAGACTAGCGGTGTGGGGGATCTAGGGATGGTAATGCTGGTCAGTCTGTCCACCACATTGATCCAGACTGAAATATCTCAACAACTATTGGAGGGATTGCCATTAAATGTGTCACAGGTATCCACAGTGCCCAGAGGATGAATTGTAATGACTTCGGTGCTCTCCTGACTTTTCCGCTAGTGCCGCTAGTAGGTTGACGTTTGTGGTTTTTAGTGATACGCCTTGACAACCACTGGATGGATTGCCATAAAATGTGGTACACACATTCATGTCCCCCTCAGAATGAATTGTAATCACTTTGGTGATTTCTTAACTTCTTTTAATCTTAAATTTGAATGATTCGTTCCCATATTATCTCTCTTTCAGCACCTACTTTTCATTGTCACTCCTTCAGTGTCCATATCTCCTGTGCCCAGACCTGTCTCTCTCTCTGCCTGCCCCTCTATACCCTCTCCCACTCACTCCCTATACACACACTATACACACACTGTTTGTCTTAGTGCCCTCCACCAGTCCTATCTCTTTCTCTTTTGTTTACCCCCCTCCTTTGCAATACTCAATTCCCATAAACCTCCCTGGGCTGTCCCTCCTCCCCTGTGTTCTCATTTTCTCTTTTCTGCGCCCCCTCTCCTCCTATATGCCTCTTTTCATTCATTCATTTATCCTCATTGACACACTGACACCCTCGTTCAGCCAGAGGGTTTGACACATCATTTGTTTACTTCACACTGACAAGCCTGGTTTCAATGAAGTCTCTGCTTTAGTTTTTTTTCCCCTTCTCTTTCAACTCATTTTCAAATTCCCAAATGTATTCAGACGTAGGCTCACTCAGTGGGTCCCTCTTGCTTGTGTTGATCATATGTGATATGCTTTTTAGATTTTTTTTACTTCCCATTTAGACCTACCACTAAGCTACACAAAGCATATAAAGCTTTGACGGATCCAGTGAAGAAACTTGCTGTGAAGACACACATCTCGTGTCTTTTTCTCTTGTGAGCCGTGTAGATATACAGAGAACATTGGCTTTGGAGCTAATGTATTTAATGTCTCAAAGCATTCACATGGTAAGAAACATGTAAAATCTGTTATAATAGTTGAGCAGTTGTGCAATTCAGGCGTGACAAGGTTTTCAGACTGCTGCATGCTAAAGAAAAGAGAAGCAATGTCAAGTAAAGCACGACTGATACTGAATGTTAGAGACCAATGCTGCTATTGAGTGACTGATTGGAGTTTTAAAAAAAATGATCAGCCAATATATCGTTATCACATTTTTTAAAGAAACACTAACATAAACAAACAATCTTGATACGGATCCCTTAGATTTGTTGTTTTTATTTTTGTTATTGTGACCGAGATGCATACCAAGGGGGACATTTTACAGTGTAAAAATCATCTTGTCACTGCTCTCTGGTGGCCAAACTGGTGATGCTGTTTCTAAACGACCCCAAATCTAGTTTGGCATTTCTGCTGCAATTTCTAGTTACTTATTGACATACACCCTGATACGATATACAGCGGCATTAAGCCAATATCGGCCATTCAAACAGGAACAAATATCAAAAAACGGGGAGGCTTCTTACCGAAGTGAAATATAAGCTAAATGAAATGACAGTTAAAGGCCAGTCTCCCATAATTTCCTCGTTCAAATAAAGGCCTGATTCTATCGTCAGTTGAAGTAAAAGGGTAACAGAAGATAGCAACATAGCTAGCGTCTCAACACTTTTACATCCCCCTTCTAGATCAGCTTCCAAAAAAGACCCCACTTTTCGGATGGGCCCACCTTATTCCTAGCCTGCTATCAAGGAAAAGGGCCAGATGTTTCTCACCTGCAACAATTTGTAGAAAGAGGTCAGAGGTCAGGGTCAGCTAGAGAACAGCAGCAGTGCAGCTGATAGGGATTCAGGGCCTAATGGGCTCATAAACAGGGTAGATGAATTAGCTGTCGCATAACTTAAAACTAGGTAACTCACTGGAAGAATACACTTCAACCAACTTGCTAACGTGAGTTGACCACACTGATGTTTTTGTATTAGTTCTGCAGGTTTAGCTCCAGGATGTGTGTGAGTGCAGAAGTGTAAATAGAGTGTGTGATTCATATCCAAGCCATCATTGGAGAAAGTTTGTATATGTCATAATATTCGTGTTGCCTGCATATACCAACAAATGGTTTACTGTATGTTGGATTTTGACCAGTAGCACGCCACCACCTGTGAAAAGCTTGCTGGGAGCAGGAAACTTGCGCACATCATTCATTCTTCGTCTCCCATGATTGCTCTATTTTCATTCTCTCCCAAGCACTCTTATCAATTGCTGTCTTCAGCCATCTATCATTCTACACAGGGATGGATCAGCTCAACCATGTGATCCATCCCAATTACGTATCACTCTTTCATCACCTCTCCCTCCTCTGTCTGTGTCTTCTTTCCCTCCATCATTCTCACCTCACATAATTGTTGCATTATATGCATCTGCATGTCCGCACTTATACAAAAAGGATAGGTTCATAAATGTTCAAGTGTGTCTTAAAACCATAATCAGGTGTCCCTATGGACATTGAACCAGTTTTTTTTCTTGCTATAACATTTCCTCCAGTTCAGATTGGCCATTAAGGCCCTTCCAAATGCTACTCCAGTGTAAATGATGGGGGACAAAATCCATAGACCTCGTTCTATGCAAAACTACATTCCAAAGTTTGTGTGAAGTTGATAGGAGGTTTCAGCCTACTGAGTTAATCAAATCAGGTTTTCGCATTTGATTTAATGGTCCTTGATGTGATCATTAAATCAAATAGTTGTAGTTAAATTGAAAACAAGTGTTTCAGATATTTATCTACTGTACCAGTCTGTTCATGCTCGTTTTGTTGTAACCTAAATCCAGTTCCAGGTAGCATTAAAAAGTTCTTCAGCTCTTATTTTTTGGTTGTGAAATCAGTAAGCGTTATAATACCCCCCCACCACCCCACCACCCACCCTGTTCCCACCTTCTCTCTATCCTCCACACCCCACTCCCATCTGCAGGGCCCAGTACACTGTGTTGGTCCCTGCCCTGTGGAGCACTGAGGTCCAAGACTGGGAGCTCAAATGTATGAACAGTCTGGTGTTGGACGAGAGCCACCATGGACCCGAAGCAGGTACAACACACACACACACACACACACACACACACACACACACACACACACACACACACACACACACAAGCAGTTGTTCTCAAGCAGAAGGAAATAATGCAAAGGGACACTAGGGACCGCTCAGCACACAGTCGCTCAAACTCTGGTAACTCATTCAGTCCACTTAACCTTCAGTGGCACACATGCTGATCCTGTTACACGCAGTTTTGTTCTTAATGTCAATGTGCATGGTGGTCGGACCTTGGGGAAGACATCTCCAGCTTGTTCCCGAGAACACTCACTTGCCTCCTTACAGAAGGAAGAAACAGTCAACCCTTGTTCGCTTCCTTCCCTTAGTTTCCTCTGTTTACAACTTGCTACATGTTAACCTGCCTGATAGCGTGCTTGCTTTTACGTTTACATGCATTTTATTCTTTAGTAAACGTCTTTCCTGTACTTCCTTAATTACTTTGCCATTTTGCGATTGAGACAGATACTGGAACGAAACATTTTAAAGCTGATATTTTACCACAGAATGCCCTCTAAACAAGCCGTCAGTCAGCAAGAAGTAGCAAGCGAAGCAATAGTTCTCTGATTCTGTTCAGACATCTCAGTGCCTAAACACTGTCAAACATGTTGAGTTTGTTTTATTTCATTCTGGCAGCAGCAACAGCAATAGATGGATCTTTCTAAAGACACTGCCTAAGGTTTGGGTGCTGCATCAGTCTGCGACAATCTCCGAAAGACTGTCAACTTCACCCTGCACTAATGACAAAGTTCGTGTAGCAGGCTGCTTGAGTGTTTGTGTGTGAGAGTACGTTCCCGCTACAACTTGACAGATCAAAGGAGCTTTTATCTTTTCAAGGTTGTTCAGATATCAGCTCCAAAAGATCTGGAAACCCCTCACCACTGGAGTCTCATCTTCACAAAAGACAGACACATTGGAATGCAATTCTGAAGTGCGTGCATGCGTGTGTTTTCGTGTCCGTGGCTGTAAGTGTGCACGCATGCTCGTGTCTGTGCGTGCGTTCCTGACAGACTCAGAAAGGCTATGAGGATGAGTCACAGGTTGGTGGCCGCGGGGCTGTGTTTGTCAATGCAGCTGGAAAGGCAGAAAGAAGAGGGGTAAGAAAAACAGACGACGTGTGTGTGTGAGAGAGAGAGAGAGAGAGAGAGAGAGAGCATGAAAGAATGAGCTGTGTAAGTGAGTATTTGTGAAAAGGGCAGAAGAATCTGAGAGAGCATAGGAGGTTTCCTTTCAGGGCAATTGGAAGCCACAAAAGTATGTTTTACAGTGGGATAATCCATCACCCTGTGTTTGAGTATGTGTGTGTGTGTGAGTCAGGATGAGTCATCCTTTTTTGACTGTCTGGCCCTCAAGGCAGCAGAGGAAACGAGCTGATTCATTCGCTGCCTCTCCTGACACAATCCAACCGTCCTGTATTTTCTCACTCACACACACACTTTCACTCACTCTCTCTGTCAATGACACCCAGCACCGTCATGGTGTTGTTACACATATTATGGCATGTGTCTAACACTCCCATTAACAGTTCAGGACCTCTACTCCTGAAACCAAATGCGTGTTGTAAGCATATAATTAGATTGGTGTGCACTGTAAGAGCCATCACTGGAAAACATTTTTGTTCATGTAGCATTTCGAGACGCTCATTGGCTGGTTCTAAAGATAGAGGGTGTTATTCTGTAGCGATTGTAAAGCCCCTTCAGGCTAGTGATGTCACTTGAGTCAGCGTCGGTTGGGGCTGAAGACGGGGCTAAAAGTATGAAAATGGGGACACACACACACACACACACAAAAACAGGGGGTGTGGGGTTACAAAGAAGTGAGCTTACCAGATCTCTGTAACCCGCTCTTCATCTCTGCTTGTGGCTAGAAGCTCAAGGCTACATTAGCCACGACTAGCATAACACCTGAATCTCTGACCGAACTGTTGTTGCTTGAGCTGCATTGTGGGTAATGAAGGCGCCAGGTTTAGCCGAGGAAGAAGAATGCATAATTACCTCCTGTAGGTTTGAATCATGGCTCCGAAAACTCAGAGGGAGGTCAATGTCCTCAACTCATTTTGTAGAAGAGGTTTTGGTCATTGAAAAATTAAAAGTTCAGACTAAGAAGCATTGTTCTGTGGCAACGTTTCTTTTGTCCATACATGTATATTTTGACATGAAGCTGTCCTGCTGGTACAAGTGACTGAAAGGGTTTCATGTGGTGCATTTCCCTAGCAAGAGTAGGTGTTGTGAATGGTATTGTTGTAGAGGGTTTCAGCTGTTACAGTTGGGTCCCTGGGGCCCGTCCAACAGCAGGCTGAGTCAGCAATAAAGGACAGAGTTGAAGTGACTTCAGGTTATGCTGAGTCAGGCTGAGAAGCTCTGAGAACAGGTAGACGTGTCCTTCCGTCCTTCTGCGGGCACTTTCCTATTGTTTTCCTCTTCTTTTCCTCTCCCCACCTCCTTTTCCTTTCCCCTACTTTCAACACCTTTCTGTCCCCTCCCTGTCCTTCCCCACTCCTACATTATTCTCCTTTTTATTCAGCTCTCTTCTGCCCTCTTTTCACCCTTCCCTCCTTTCCTGCCCTCCATTGCTTCCTCCTTATCTCCCTTTCATTCTTTCCGTTCCCTCTCCCTGCCCTCTCTTATGGCTCCTTTTTTTCCCCCCCGTGACTCCTCTGGTGTAGTAGCAGATGCCAAAGTCCTGTTCTCCTCAGCAGGCTCCCATGATACCCACCTGCAGTACTTCCTGTTCGCCTGCTGCTCAAGCCTCAGTGCAGTGACTCAGCATTCATTTTATTCCGTGGCCCCAAACAACCTCCTACAGCCTTCATCCTTTATGACGGTTTGTGATATAATATTATGTATACGCTCTATGACAGCCCTGGCTTTGTAGGATTTTGTGCATTGTCATTTATTAATGTGTTGGACTGGCAGGATGACCAGATAGTCAACACAGAAATAACTGTCTCTTTTGCTAAATTTTATCACAGCTATATTGTGCCTATGATAAAAAATTAGTCCGAATTTAATGGGCATTTTAACAGAAATTCTCTCTCTGTATGTAGTGTTTTGCTTGACGTATGTATGTGCGTTCTTCCATCAGTGAACTCTATGCCCATCTGTTCTCTAAATCTCTCTTTTTTTTATCCCCTTGTTCACACCATTTTTGACCTCACTGTCCATCTGTTATTTGGCTCCAGCAGACTCACTGCAGTAGTTTATGTATATTAATGTGTGTGTGTGTGTGTGTGTGTGTGTGTGTGTGTGTGTGTGTGTGTGTGTGTGTGTGTGTGGCAGGACTGCATCAGAATCCGTTCAATACTTAATGAAAACAATGACAACACTATTTCCCCTCTCCTTGTGTCCTTGGCTTTTGATAAATGGATCATGCTCAGAATACTTTCTTAGAGACTTGGTGCTTTGCATCGTTCATACTTTTGCCTCCACTTCTATTTCAGATAAGCACAACCACAGAGGTAGATACTCTCAAAACGTACGTTTCCTGCACTTGGATGAAGTGAAATGGGAACCTGAACTGAGGGAAGAGGGATTTGAAAACGGGGCAGATAGTCCATGTTGGAACAAGCAAGGTCAGGTTAATCAAGGGTCAAAATAGATTGGCCAAGGTTCAGAGCCGGAGTAACCACACACACAAACAAACAGATTACAAGAGAGGTGATGAGGGGTGTTTTCAAGGGTCAGAATGTGGAGTTTATGACCTACAAAAACGAAGAGGTGTTCGCCTTGCAACACTACTGTCCTAGGGGCTGGTCCAAGGGGTCATGGATACACAAACACACACACACACACACACACACACACACAGGTGGCTGAGACAAAAACAGAGTATCCAGAATGAGAAGTTCTTTTAAGTTCAGCGGAGGTTATACAGCTTCTGGTTCCTGCCAGGCTTGTCGGAGCTTCCTAAGAGCCTCTTAACAGATGACATCAACATCAGAGGAGAGACTGAGTACTGTGGTCAGGGAAGTCAAATGCTTGATGACATAAACAGCCTTCTGTACGGTTTGTTTTTTTTAGTTACAACACTCACCCTGATATATTTCATAATCTTTACACTGTGAGTGTAACAGCTTCACAATAGTGCTCCATGATTCTGATGTTAGATTTAATTGTTCAGCCGTCTTTGAATTGTTACCATAGATCTGAACAATTGATCAGACATATTGCAGTGCTGTTCATGTTGTGTTAGATGGACCTGCGTTTGCACGACAGCTTGTTTTTCCAGCAAATGTCGCACCATCCGCAGACTTTGCGGTGGTACAAATATTTTTTTGTGATAAAAGATGTCACCAGTGGTAGAAATAGTGTATTTAGCCAGCATGTCGTGACTGAAATAGAGGTTAAGTGGAGGTGGTAGAAAAATATTTATCATCTTTATTATGGTCTTGTGGTCTGAGGCCACTGCTGGGGCTGGATTGCATCCATTAGTCCCACAAGAATGTCACCTTTCTAACCTGGATAAGGCTTCTTAGCCGCGGGCACTTAGCCTACCTGTGACCCCTTAGTTTGGCCTGCTTTCTAGTAAGCTTTGCTCTTTGTAAAGTTTGTTGTAATGCCCCCTCCCTCTCAATCTCCATTTGTTTGTGATGGTTGAAGTGGAATGCCACCTGCTTGATCAGCCCTAGGCTAACCCCCTCCCCTCATTAGACACCTCTCTTGTGAGTGGGGCCTTTACTAATATACTCTGGCCACATACTGAAGCCTAAGGAGGTCTCTATCACATGTACAATACCATATACGGCTCTCTTATCTCACTCTGTATAAGATGGAATTACGTGGTCGGGGGGGTCAGGGTGTTTGTTTGTTGTCTGTGATGGCAAATGAGCTTTTTCTCTAACCTCTCTCTTTAACTCCTGTGGGACAGAGGGGTCATAACTTCAGCTTGTTTGTGCACTATTCACCATCAGTGACCTAGATATTGTACCAAGTCCCTTTGTTCAACTTCAAGTTGAGCAGGTTGCAGAGGGAGGGCAATGTCCTGGAGGCTTGTCTGGCTACTCAAGTTGACTGAGTAGTAGTAACTAGCACCTTTATACATGAGCAGTTACTTAAATTCATATCTCAGCATTCTTTCTAGCATCTTCAAATTGCTTGTTTTGTCTGACCAACTGGTCACATATGACAAAGAATCCTCACATTGGAGAAGCTGGAACCTGTTTTGCTTGAAATGTGGCTGAAACAAGGAATCAAAATAGTTTCATTTCTATTGATCAACTAAGGCTCAAGTTTCGGCTCTGATTTCCTTGTCAAACGTTCATTATGTATTGTAATACTGACAAATTTGTTTTGTAATTCACCTTTTTCATGAAGCTTTATGTATATGTTGCAATCCCGATAGCTTCTCTGTGTAAATTAGGAGTTGTCAAGGAGTAAAAGGCGGGGAATTCATGACAGGTGAGTTACTTCAGTAAAAGCAAGAGAACAATGGTTTGCATGTCCTCATCTCCCCTCATTAAATTAGAACAAGACAGCTGGTTAGGGATTCTGTGCTTGTTTGCATATGGTCCTTAATTAGGAAAAATTAGGATGAGAATGAATTATTTGCGATTCGTGTATAAGTGTGTTGGATGATGGGATTAGAAGCCGCAGGTAAAGGAGGAGATGAGAGGGTAAGAAGAGAACAACTAAATAAAAGGAAAAGAAAGGAAAGCGGTGTTGGCTCGGATCCTACCAAGCCCCTGAATACTTTCCTCCAGGGTTGGACCCTTCAGGCTTTCCTGCCCTCTTGCTTTCCTTTGTGCGCGTGTGTGTGTGCATGTTCACACACACACACACGCTTATACCCTGTGGAGCCCCTGTGGCTGGAGTGTGGAGTGTGTGTGTGTGTGTGTGCCGGATAATTGTTTGTGTGTCAGTAAGAAAGAGGGTAACATACACTGTTTTGTGTTCATGCGTGTGAATAAAGCAGCTTTGTTTGTATTCTGAAGTAGAATTCAGCTTTCAAACTCAACCAGGGGAGGTGCAAGCTTAATAATTAATAGATTTTCTTAATTATGTTTACTTCTGGTGAAATCTGGGGCATAATTTGTTAAAGAGGTTACGATGATTTGCATACACTTAAAATTTGGGTCGTCCTTTTCTTGCCAAACAAGGCAAAAAAGAGCTTCTTTGCTGCACTTTTGGTCTAAAACAGTAACGAAATAAAAGGGCAAGCATGGATAAGAAAGAAGGCACGTTGTGAAATGAGAAAGTGTGATTGAATTGAGGAATGACATTAAGTCAGAGTAATATGTGGGCCCAATGTTTGAGAACACTTCGTTTGAGATTTAAAGTGAAATAAAGGCAGAAAATTAAAATAAAAGGAGGAGATTGCAGTAAAATCATATTCTATTCCATTGTAATCTGTCAAGCTCTGGTAGGCAAATGCACACATTCACTAGAATCACTCACACACACACTGACCCACAGAGAAATTGGAGGGCTGGTCTGACAGGCGATCACAGAGGCAAATAACTGAACTCCATTTAGCGTGTGTTTAGTCATCACCATAAAATGACACAATAAAATATGAAACTTGTGGAGTTTAAATTAGAGGCTCCAGACTCAGTTTAGATTGCTCATCATTCTAGTTTTGACAGCTGTAATTACAGGTTAGAAAGTAGAGATCTGGCTATATTAGTTCCTCTCTTGTCCTCCCACTCTCAGCCTCTCTTCTCCTACCCTCTATTCATCCCTCACTCCGTCTCTCCCCCCTCTCGTCATTTGTTTTCCCAACACCCCCCTCTCTTACTGAGTATTAAATCTGTGACTATGCCAGCCTCCACACTACCCTGTCTCGCGTTAGCTGTTACTTATTGCTCAGTGCCCAACTTCATGTACCCCAGCCTCTGGGGGTCCTTGTTGGACCTTTGCCCTCTGGGAATGAACTTTGACCTTGCAGTAGGCCTCGGGGCGCATTAGGAGGCAGGCTCTGAATGACAGGGTGTGGTAGGGGTCAAAACTCCCAGGTCAGTGGGGATCAGGGGCGAACAGACCCACTCCCTTCCATTATGCCTTTCTCCTCCGTGTCTTCTCTCTTTCTCCCACATCCCTCTCTCCATCCGTAGCCCTTTTCGCCTGCCACCCCTTTATGTCGGTAATAACTTTACATGCATTTATTTAAGAATCCACTCGTCAGGGTCTTTTTTTAGTTGCATGTATAATCCTTAAGATTTCAGTCCTGCTGGATTAATACTACATGTATCTGTTAACAGTGCAGCCAAACAAACGTTGTTGTACTAATGAAGTCAGTCAATGAAAATAAAAAAAATTGGCCTTGTCCCATCATGCCGTGAGCACCGCGATCTGATTTCATGCTGCGCCTGGTGTGAGTAGTTTTCCACACAACAGCAGCCCACAGTAAAAGAAGTTGGTTATCTTGCCAAGGAGTTGGCGGCGTGCAGCCTGTCGCCTGCAGCTCCTCATCTAACAGCTTCTTGTTCCATTATATTTAAAACTGATCTGCTGTCAGAAAAAGTTAGAAAATGGCCACCGTCTGATGTCTCATTTTTTTTGATTATCGCTGTAAGTGCTAACATGTGCCACATACATTGCATTTCCTGTGACTGTTTCACAATAACCACCCTGTGTTCCACTAGTTGAATGCTTTCAGTGTGAACGAGCAGCAGTAGGAAAAGTTTGCTTTGCATTAGCAGTAACTAAATGAACAATAAACAGTGAGGCTGATTTCCATTAGATAAAATCATAAACAGCATGGCTGGATTACATTCTGTATTGCTTCCTGTGAATCCCCTGTACGCTTGAAGTCAATTTGAATCCAACACAGAAATGGCGGACCCCACCACTAATGGTGAGCCACCATATAGAGAGGTAATTACTGAATGTAAATACATTGATGATATGCAAATACAAAGCTGTTCAGACAGCATAAATAAGACTTCCAGTGCAGTTTTGTATTTGATGGGATGGCTGATGACATTGCTGCTAGTTTCTTTCCACCAGTATCCTAAAACATGTTTATTTCATACATTTAGTTGTGTTCCTCAAACAGTTGGACGTAAACAACATACATTTGCATTGCTAACTTGCACCCACATCTGAACCTCTGTCCTCCCCCCTCCTGCTCGTCTCTTCCCCCCTTCCTCATCGACTGCCTCGCCTTCGTCTTTTCTTTGCCGTTATTCTTTTTTTTTCTCCTCCCTTCGTCTTCCCACACTCCCTCCCTGCTCCTTCTATTCTCTTAACTGTGCCCTGTCGTGGCCTCCACACTCTTAAGCCATTGATTTACCAACACACTAAAGGGACTTTTCATTTCTTTGAGCTTTGTGTGTGTGTGTGTGTGTGTGTGTGTGTGTGTGTGTGTGTGTGTGTGTGTGTGTGTGTGTGTGAGTGTGAGTGAGTGTGCGACTGAGTCCATGCATTTGTGTTCCTATTAAGGGCTCAGTGTTTTTCTCTGATTGTCATCAGACACAAGTTGACTGCTGTGTGTATTCCCAACCGCCAATTAATACACGCTCCTCAGGGGGCTTTTCCTGTCTGTCAGTTTGACGCACACATGCAAAGCGGCAAACACACAAAAACAAACAGCAGGAATAAGTCAGCTGCTGTCTCATTAATGAGGACATACACTCTTTGAGATGAGATGTTGATCCCCTTGGGTACTAAAGTCTTATAGCAAACCCAGACTGCAGTGACAGATATGAGCGTGGGTGTTAGTGTTTGACCGTAATTCTGTTGTTTTCTGTGGTCTATGAAGGACCGCCTGAGGACATGGATATTTGCAAGCGGTTTGAACAAAATTCCATTGAATTCTTCATAATACTGTGTGATGATTGAGTGCTTTTGTGGCCTGATGCTCTTGAAGCTAGATTGGATATTGTAAACACCTGTTGCATATACGTGACTTCGAGCTAAACTCATGACAGGATGAACAGGTTCAGGCCCTGCTTTGGCATAATGACTTATGGACTTCCCCATTTATAGTGAGCACTGGATAAATACCACGCACTCATGAGGTTAAAAGTCACATTTTATCATGTTTTATTACACAATTCCTTTTATGATCTAAACAAAGGGGTTTTACGTTTGAATGATTGAATGAGTTTTTAGGTGTATTTGTCTACATGGAATTATATTTTATTTTCTAAGCTGTTATTTCATGCTTAATTCCACTATATATGCTACTTTGAGTTAAGTTTGTTAGAAACTGCAGTACTGAAAACCATTGTGTCTGGAAACTGCTGGTAGGCTGTTCTTTGTTGACATTGTTTCCTCTACAGCTGATGACTTTTCTTTTTCGTGTGTGTTTTGCATCCAAACGTATTGGATCCTGTCCCTGGCTGTGTCGTATTGTTGTATGTTATGTTTCTTTAACCTCTTTATCTATTTTGCTCCATCTGTTGGCCTCTGGCCTAAAACTAAAAAGCTCAAACAGACTATTTCATCCAAGCTATAAATAATTCCATGTGTGAGTGGTTTTGAAACTATGGATACAGTCATCGTGCCAATGAGGAAGACCATGCTAGAGTGAAGTGTTAAGAGCGCAGCAGACGTTTTCGTTTGCCACTTTCTTTAGGTTGGGTGCTTTTCTTTGTAAGTGGACCACGGCCTCTCTGTGGAATTCCCCTTCCTCTCACTCCTTCTATTTAGAAGGATAAAATAACATCGGTTGTAGTTAATTGTAGTCTGAGTCACCACTAATTAAAACACATATAACCTAATGTATCCAACAAAGCCAAATTCTAAACTTCAAATCTCAGAGACTCATGTTGTTCTTTCAGGCCAGTCAGATCAAATACTAGTTCATTCTCCATTGTTCTACCCGTAATTTAACCTCTGTGAGTTTGGAGGAATAGTAGGATGGCTGCTGAGGGCTTTGAACTATAAACAACTTTGATGTTAGCGATGAGCTAGACTGATAAAATAGCTGCATGTCCACACCTCCAGCCTGCATCTGTTAGTGCCTGGATAAACCTTGTTAAGCCCAACTGTAAAAGAAACAAATGCCCTTGTTCCGTGATTCAGCATCTAGTTCCACTTACCTGCTGTACACTTAGCACAATGCTTAGTTTCTCTTGGATGCTGTCCATAGAAACATTTGGATTTCACATAATAGAATTGTTAAAAAAAAAAAAGTAGACAAAATAGAATCACATGCAGGGCCCTCCCGTAAGTATATGGATGGTGATATGCCTTTCATAGTTTTGGCTCTACTCCACACTGGATATCAAAATGAAACTGTGACCATGATGTTAAGATGCTGACTGATCTCGATCCAAGACATTAGTAGTATTAGCCAGTAGTGTGACAGTATTCATTGAACTAATATATTGGCTTTTGGCGGCGCACACATTTGTGGGTGTTTGTGCATCTCTTTCAGTGAGAGTGCTAAAGTGTGTGGGCAATGCCATTATCTCACAGAGAGCAGCCATACTAATCTGTGTTTTTCCCCTTTGTCAAGTTATCAGCTTATCTCCAACTACACAAGACATCTGGGTATTATTGCACCATTTTTCTCTCTTCTTTTTTACCGTTTTCCTTCCTTCCCGTCACTCTCACCTCTTTCTCTCTCACCTTCTACCTTTGAGACTCTTCCCTGTGTTTCTCCTCTCTGCCCTTTTATTGTTTCGCAGACTGTACCCAGTAGTAAAGGTTAAACACTGCTTTGTGTTGTGTGCCCGAACAGTGTGCAGAGGAAGGACACGGCATGACTGGAGGCTGATCAGAGTCATGTCCAGTGGGCTAAAACAACAAATAACTCGACTAGCTCTCGTTGTCGTCTATTGTTCTGTGATAAGGATGAGCCAAGAGATTATTGCCTGTCGTTAAACAGTGGTAAACTGCAGAAATAGGCTGACGATGCCTCAGACATGTTTTCACTCTGGCCATAACAGAATCTGGCATCAGCATGCCAGCTCTAAATATCGGTTTGTGTTGTTACAGGATTGAAAACAAAGTTTTTCAAAGAAACATTAATATATATATATTTTTTGATTGATTGGAGTTTCCTTAATTAATAGTTAGACGTGTTAAATAATAACAATAATAAACAAATAACGAACAAATATTCTAACACAGTGTGCACGTTCTTCCATAATAAAAGCATTTTTAAACTCCTGGTGTGGCCCATAATCACCACAAAATAAGTAAAACAAGTACATTTGGTATTTATTGCTATTATTGATCATATCACAGTTATTATTACAGCTGTCATATTTCCATTGTTATTATAATTATAGTTGGTATGACTACTGCTGGTGCTGCAATACATCTCTGCCTGTCTGTCTGTCTGTTTGTCTGTCTGTCTGTGTCTCTACGTCTCTCTCTCTCTGTCTGTCTCACTCTCTCTGTCTGTCTGTCTGTGTCTCTACGTCTCTCTCTCTGTCTGTCTGTCTGTCTGACTCTCTCTGTCTGTATGTCTCTCTCTGTCTGTCTCTCTCTCTCTCTCTCTCTCTCTCTCTCTCTGTCTGTCTCTCTCTCTCTCTCTATCTCTCTCTCTCTCTGTCTGTCTCTCTCTCTCTCTCTCTCTCTCTCTGTATGTCTCTCTCTGTCTGTCTCTCTCTCTCTCTCTCTCTGTCTGTCTCTCTCTCTGTCTCTCTCTCTGTATGTCTCTCTCTCTCTCTCTCTCTCTCTCTCTCTCTCTGTATGTCTCTCTCTCTCTGTATGTTCCAGTCCATGTAACCGAAGCTCAGTATGATGGACTCTTCTCTTGTGTTCATTACAGTGAAGAAACCACATGCTTAATACAGACATCAGTCCAAACTGTGGTTTGCCCTTAGGTCATTGTGTTGCTCTACGTTTTCCAATCTTGAGATAAAACCTTGTGTCTTCTGGCTTGTCTCTTGTTTTCAGCTCAGATTAAATTTCCATTCTGTATAAACTGTCCAACAGTTTCTTAGGGGGAGTTTCTTTACCTGTTCGCTAGGTGTTCAGATAATGTAAGAGTGGAATCTTTCAATTTGTCTCCATCTTTCTCTTCCCCTTCTGTATTCCTACCCTCAAGACATCCATTACTTAGTTTTTCTGTCTACTTTTCCCCTCCTCTGCAAATGGTCAGCACTTCAAAGCTGCCACTGAGCAGTGTCAGTGAGCTCCCAGGCCACGGGATCTGCTGAGTCCAGCCTTGCATTAGTGCTTATTCAATCCCAGCTACAGGTGTGCTGCCCCGCCAACTCCCAGGGGACGGCAGGCGCGTCAAACACACCAAAACACAACCTTCAAAAGGCTGCGTGTCATCAGCATTAATTCCTGGACACTGAGGAATCAGCAGAGTACTCTGTCATCTGAAACTGACTTTGAGGGGGAGAGAGAGAGAGAGAGAGAGAGAGAGAGTGGGCAGTAAAACACACACTGTCATTCATACCTTTTCATTATATCCCTGAGTCATAGAGAAACTCCGGAGCTGAGCTCACCGGCACTGACATTCTCAGCTGTTTATGTGTGTGTGAGTTTTGATTTCGACCATGTGTTTTAATTTAATAACTTTTAAGTTACCACGTGACCATGTTTGTGTTATGCCATTTGTTTTCATATATGTGTGTGTGTGTGTGTGTGTCTGTGTGTGAATACGCAGGGGATGCATGCTGGGTGTGTTTTACAACAGACCTGGAGGCCAACAGTTAGACCTATAATTACAACTTAGACTGTCTGACACAAACTCAACCCTGACCCTCTTTGCACTTACCTATTCTGTACTATGCGTGCAGCATGTTCAAGCGCTGTATGAGCGAGCATTTGTTAAACCATGTGCTTGCAGTTGATCACATCACACAGTGTTGATGAGTTCTAGTCAGTTCAGATATAATTTGAATGTAATGCTCCATGATACCACCAGTCTTCTGTAAATGTGGAGGTACCTTGAAGGTGAACTCGGAGAGTGTGAGTTTGAAATACAGTAGTAGTTTGGTTACTTAGAGAAACTTAACACGTCGATTTAGCTTGAACAAGCCGCATTCACAGATTTAAAAAGTGCATTGGATCCCTGAGACACACACACACACACACACACACACACTAAATCTTTGCATACTCCGTACTGTCCACTCTCATGGTTGATTGCTGTTTATATGTCGGGGGTGGGGTGAATGTGGCATTGTCTTTTGGGGGTCTAGAGAGCAGAATTGCTGGATTCAGAAAGGAAGATAATCTATGTTGTGATGAACACTACAGCCTGAGACAAGGATCAATTGATAGTGTAATAAAGTGACTGTACATGCAATTCACTAACTCAAATAAGTGGATTTAATGTTGGCTCTGCCAACATGTCTTCTACCCTGTTATTACTGTATGAGAGTCGGGTGCTTGGATGTGTGTGTGCTTTGGCATCTATCATTATAGCATTAGTCTAAACCTTTATTTTGGCATCAGCTGTATAAAGTCAGTGGCTGAGGCTCTTCTTTGGTAGACTTATTTGATTGTCTGACAGCTGTCAGAGGTAAGCCTGTGATATGTTACTCTGTAACATATCACCAATAATTCCAGACGGCATTCGGATTAAAGCTCTCACATCGGTTATTTTTAGCTGTTTGGCCTATAATATCAATTTAAAAGCCCGTAATTTAAAAAAAGATGGACATGTTTTGCCCTTCCACTTCAGTAGCTTTACTGAAGTGGTACTTTTCAGATCTGTGGTTCCCTTCAGTGTGACAGAGCAACCTGTGCTACAACAAGCTACTGTTTTGTTTTGAAGCAGCAGTTGAAGGCCAGGCTGGTTATGTTACAATGGTCGCAATTAAGGCTGAGCAGGATCCAAGACTGATTCATTTGGAGCAGTTGCTTTGATCCCAAGCCAATTTCTGTTGAATTGTAATGAGTATAAACAACTGGTATTGTTAAAGCCATGACTTGACTTTTCAAAGTAAAGGAGACTATTTTATAGGCCAGTAAACTGTGAAGTAGAGCAGGAAAGCAGAAGATTTAGTTTTCGGTCCGTTTTCAGTTTCACATCAACTCGTAAGTATTTAACCCAAAAGTAAGTAATATGCTTTAGGTCCTGAGGAACGGTAAAACACTTGCAGATGTTGAAATCAGGTTGCATCTCACACATTTTATATTATCAAATCCAGCCACACTACTGTATCTTTCCAGTGGAAACTATGCACACTATAGTAGCTTTCTCTCTCTCTCTCTCTCTCTACGTCTCTGTATCCTACCTGCAGGTTTTCTCTTCTTTATCTGTACAGCCTTGGCGGTCTAAAAGCCACATTCCCACTAGACCTTGTCTCTATTGTGGGTCCATTCCCGACCAGAACCCCTCCCCCTGATTCTCTGAAGAGGCAATCCGGCGGTGAATTGGGTCAAATATCTCGTATCAGGCTAAAGTTGCCCGACTGAAGCGCCTCGATGGCCAGAATAACTATTTCTAATCAGCAATGTGACACAAGGAAATATCCTCTAAAAACATAATATTTGCGCCATCACTATTTGCAATGCAACTGGCAATATGGGCCATGAATCTCTGTTAGCCTGTGTCTGCAAAGTGACCTCACCTGGAGCACTTCCCTGTGGGTTTTTATGTTCTATTTAAAGGCTTTGTTATCCAGCAGTGTACTGCACTTTTATGCTGCAACTGAAACACACGTCCCCCTCCTACTGCCAAACCTTTGATAAATTGGACTATACCGCCATGAACCCAGACCCCTCACACTGTAGATGTAAAAATTAAGGGTGCCATGGTGGCTCAGTGGTTAGCACTGTAAGCTCACAGCCAGCATGTTCAAATCCACTGGCTCCGGGGTGTATCCGCCTCTCAACTCCTGTGACACTGCGCTGGATAAGGGTTCTGTGTTCTGTGCAGTGTTCCCCAAAAGCTCTTTTCTTCACAGCGCTTTAAGACTGTGTGAGAATGATGGCTGGGTGTGCAGAACCTGCACAGGGCTGAGTTCCAGCAATAAATCACACAAACACAGTCATTCAGACCTTCTCATTACAACCCTGAGTCACACAGAAACTGTGCAGGTGAGCTCACCAGTGTTAATGCATCGGTAGTGTGTTTGTGTGTGCACACGTCTGACTATTTTGGCTCCATGAAAACACATTTGTATCTATAACATGTAAGTAATAAATGATGCTCTCTATTTGTCTGGCATTTTAACCTCATCCAAGAGAAGAGTGGAGTTGCTAAAAGAGGTTGAAATTTGGACGTGCAGAGTAAACAGGGGTGAACATATTGTCACCTTTTGAATTTATTTTAAAATGCCATACGTTCTCATCCAGTTAGCCTTTGGGTGGCTAACAGGAGACATGCTGTGACAAGTCAGTGTTTTGAAGTTGGCATTTGGCTGTGGAAGGGAACCTCTCCTTAACCGATGTCTGACAGTGATTGAGATAGATCGGAGGGAGGGAAGGAAGGAGAGAGAGACATGAGGCAGCGGGAGAGAGCCATGGGCTATGGGGGGGGTGTCTGTTTTAACATCAAAGATAACCCTACTAGGGACTCTGCAAAGACCTCGCATTAGGCTGGGAGACTCTGCACTTTATCATTGGCTCTTCCTGTTTGGCAGAAGCTTTATCCTTTTAAGCCTGTGTTAAAACACTGATATACACTGTTACAAATTAGAAGTCAACATCACCCCTGGCCTTCACTCTGGCCCAGTGAAGTAAAAAAAAACAAAACTGGACCAGGCTTTTCCAAAATTAACCGACTTGTTAAATCTGACTTTACAAACACTTTAAAAACTTCCTTTGATAAAAGAAGAGAATTGTCACAACTGTACAGTATTACAGTATCCATGCAAGACACAAGGTTGATAAGAGTGGAGTTGCAGAAAACCAAAACAACATCATTTGGTCTTTTTGTTTGAAGTATTTCTTTAAATGGTCTCTTTTAAAGGGTCTTAAAATGACATTTGAACGACATTTTAAAATAGTACTCCACTGATTTTGTACTGTATTCCTATAACATTATCTGACTCACGATGGACAAGATCCAGGATAAAAATCGGTGCAGTAGGACCAGAGATATCGTCTTTTGTTATTCCACGCATTCTTCTTTCTTGTCAAAACATGGCGCCAACATTACACACAATGCCACTTGACCTCTGACACTTTGGTAGTAGATTTAGGTGTGTTATGCTAGTATATATTAAATTTGCGGTGGTCTCTTTTTCAGAACAGCATGAAAAGCAGAAGGCCACACTGCCAACCAAAGCCAGTGGAGGGACAGGAAAAGAAAATGTATCAACGCCCTCAGAAGGAGACAAGACTGAGAAAGGTGTGTGTCCTCTGCCTCTACATGTGTATCTATGCATTTTTAACGCCTGCCTCATTCTATTTTTTGTATGTGGTAGTACAATACGAGCCTATGCAACAGGTCTAGACCTCATCCACATCCATATATCTTAGCCCGACTGTTGAATGGTCCCAGCTAATACAGGGGGGAAAAAAAGATGTCAGTTGTACTAAATCACTATCAATCTATCCAGCAGGTTCAACATAGGGCAGAGTGGCATACAAAAGGTTGACAAGAACAAGCCTGCATAACAGTTCATTAAATCTCAATTCTGTTCGAAGACAATCCTTAGTAATATTTTAACTGAAGCGCTTGTCATTGGATAACTTAAAGGCTTAAGACGCTAAACAATGCGATAACCGGAGGCTAGAGCAGCTCTATTGTGCGACAAGCGCACGCTTCCATTTCTGCCACTTCGGTAAATCACCACTCACCAAACATACTGTACTCTACTGTGTACTTTCTGCTCAGTTTCACAGTAAAATAAATCTCTGTCACGTAAAGACAGTACATCCAGTAGTGCTGTATTTTTAATCATGTTTACATCAGGTAAGTCCGTTTTTTGTTATTTTTATTATTTATTTTCATATAGCCATAGTTGCCATGGTGGTTCATATGTTTTAGACATAATGAAAATAGATGTTTTGCCAATATTTTGTGGCTGAGTTTTGTGGATTTTAAAGATCTGTCTAGGAACAAGCATTGCAAATTACCTTAGGCTATAAATGATGTGGTATGTGGCATTGGTTCATTCTATACACTTATCCCTGATCGTTTTGGAACGCAGAAAACACGAGGGAAATATATTCTGATGAGCTTGTGTTATTTCAACAAAAACAGTATATAGTAAGCTGTAAGCCTCTACCTGTCCCCAGGGAAATGTGGCTCCAGGGCCACATTTACGTAAACGCGCTGTTGACTCTTGCTCTACTGAGTAAATGAATAAATATGTTAAATACATCACATTCTTGAATAGTATACTGGAACAAAGTTGACTCCAGGAGATAGCAGAAATTGCTATAATGCTAAATCAGTGTTTAAGTTGGATTTTTGATGGTAAAGCAAATACACAATAAAAAGTGTCACATACTGTTTTAATCCCAGTTTCCCCTTGTCTTATATAACATGAGGTACAGCTTCCGTATCTGTGTCTGTGATTGTATGCATGAGTGTGCCTGCACACAAACACGGACAGTGCATTGTACAAGTGGGTATTTGTGTTCACAGCTTGCCTAAGCAGGCAGATTTGGCCCCCTGAGTAAATATGGTGAGCCACTGATAACATTCATTTGTGTGTAACAAGGACACATTCACACACCAAAACACACAAAGGCAATTCAGCAGGGGTTTGCCTTTGTAATGGAATGATAACTTATTTTGTAACTCCCAACATGCGCTGTTTACAGTATCATCACAGGATTTTGTAAGTGAGTGGTGCTCAGGTCCTGGATGTCTGCAGAATGTGCAGAGTGTGATTACAATAAGAGTTTTTGCATTTTCATTCCACCTTAAACTACATTTTTTTTTTAACCCTCAGACTCACTTAACAGGGCCAAAAGTGTACTGACCCGGGTGATGCGTCTGGCCCAGCGGTACGTGTTGGACCCAATGGGTAGACAGAGAGATGGAGAGAAGGGTTCTCAAACACGGGCCAAGCCCAGACAGCGTAGTCCTGCGTCTGGACGAGTGTTCCGGAGTCGGACCTCGGCTTCACTAACACAAGTTCAGGTAAAGCTTAGTTAGCTCTTGTTTGGTAACAGATGTGTTTTAAGTTTAACTTTCGATGCAATAGTGATCATATAAATGATGTACACGTCTCCATAGTGTTATTATATAGATCACTGTGTTGTTAAATAAAAATGGGCACCACTATACATGGAAATCATGACATGACAGGACTTTGAATAAAGTCATTTTAACTTTAAAAGCTGCCTTCAGATTTGTTAGGTCATCAATTCACATCTTGGCACTCTTAAAGCAACAGTTTGACATTTTGGAAAGTACACTTATTTGCTTTCTTGCCGAGAATTAGATGAGAAGATTAGTACCCGTCTCAGATCTGTACGTTCAGGACAAGGCTACAGCCAGCAGCCGGTTAGCTTAGCATAAAGACTAGTGCCGTACTGTTTCTTGGCCAGACACAGCTATTTCCTGAGGGTTTGTCGTCACACAACAAGCAGAGATCCCGGGAAGTCACTGCCTTGGGCCAAGAAATAGTCCTGTGCATATCAAGCCATAAAACCACTGTTTTTGTAATGCAGTTAAGTATTCTTACATTATACTGTGTATGGTGTGGCCTTTTACCTCAACTGCAGTTCTCAGGGACATTTGCCTCTGCTGCTCGCCATCTGGACACACTCTCAAACTCTGTCCCCTAAACAGTATGGGATTCTCTTTAGCCATTAAAGAAATCAGGGACCACCGAGAGCCAGAAGTCTGGAAGCCTCGAACAAAGGACCAAGTGTCTGACAACCAGAATTTCAACAGCTTAATTTAGATGCCAAATCCTTCTGCTAAAACCAGACTGGGCAGCGAGGCTCACTAAGTTGGCATTTGACACAACAGGGCTTATCTCTATTCTTGCTGTGTGGAGTTTTCAGAATATTTGGTAACAAGGGTTTTCAGACATTTATTTTCAAGTGTTTTTGTTCTTAATGCCAGAACAGTAGCAGCTACTTCAGAAGGTAGAAGCCAGTTTGACAGGGTTTAAGGAGACATGTAAATCCTTAGGGTTTGAGCCAGAGCGCGCCATTGCAACAATGTCCCCCTTAAAAGAAAAAAATGTCCTGTCACCACAACCTCCCTGCGCCCAATTGTCCCCCATAAATTCAAGTAAGCAGGCTTCTCATTTACATTTAGATTTTAAAAGCTGTAACATTTATTTCATGAGTTATGCAAACTCCAAAATTGAGCTTTGGGTCGTTACCTAGCAAACATGCTCTGCAAACCGGTGTGTCTACAAAGATGGTTTGTTAGGAAAGGATACTCCACTCTGTCTCCACTGTGTCTTTTTGGCGAAAACAATCTCGTGTTGGCTGCCTGCACACGTTATGTCAGTCTGTGAAATGATAACGTTATCTAATGTAACCTAAGCTCAGCATCCAAAGGGAAGACTGAGAGCTTCAACAGATAGATTTAGTTGATATCATCAGCTTTAGAGTCTGACATTATTAGCCTAAGACAACTACATAGCATTCATCACTAAAATATACCGCCATTCCACTTTTGAATGTAATTATTAGAATAATGGAATTAAAGTATCACAGAAATATCGTTTTTAGCACTAAATATGATCTATTATAAATTGATATGGTTTTCTAGATGAATTATCAAGTTTGCAGAAGTTGACTTCAAGTAAAATATTGATTCAAATATTTGTCAGTGGCACAGTTAAACCCTGATGAAACAAAGGGGGTATATTTTTTTTAATTTTTTATTTGGACTTTGAATTGAAAAAGAAACAAAGTTGTGTGTCTAAAATAATATGTATAATATCAATTCCGATATAATGTTTTATATTATTTCGTAGAACTCCCCTGGTGTGCAGTTTTCACAGTGCTGTTTATTGAGAGAGCCAGGTCTGCTGGACAACTCTTATGGGAGCTGATTGGCTTATTTGCTCGCTCTGCCTCTCAGGATTACAGTAGGTTCAGGAAATATAGTTAAGGTTCCTCACAGTTTAGAAATACATATTTACGTATATTTCAAATTCGACACCATCTTCTCTCTTATCAGAACATTTTAGAATGTGTAGTTTTTCTCTCTTTCTCCTGTCAGCCCAAACAGTTCTGTTTATATTTAAAAGGAAGAAAATAGTTCCTCCTACCTTGCCATCTGTTAGGTCACATTGATATTCAGCTCCAGTCTGTTAGAAATGATTGGAAGATGTGAATGGAGCATTGCCCAAGGGACTATTTCTTGGTATAGTAATACATGCTGTAGCATTCTGTCACAGTGACTAGAGCTAGCACTGTTTGACAGCCCTTGGGATTTGGTTTTGGGTAAAGATGGTCCACATTGTTGTCCAAATATTTCCTCTTTCATCGTCTTCCCCTCTGTCATGCTCTTTAACTCATTCTTCCTCCCATCGTCCTCTTCTGAGTTGTCTTTTTCAATGTCTTTTCCCAAAACCTGTAACTTTCTTTTCTTCTTGAGCTTGTGATGGGGATGTTTGTTTTTAGCCACGCTGGTGGCCTGGCCCAAGGGATGGCAATGTGGGTCTGTCGGCCATTTGGTCTGTCCACCACTCAACAGCTATTGGATGGATTGCCATTCATTTTTCTCTAGACACTCATGGTCCCTTGAGGATGAAGCCTGCTCACTTTGGTGATCCCCTGACTTTTCCTCTAAAGCCATCATCAGGTCAAACTTTTGACTTTCCCAATACTTTGGTTTGCAGAACGTCTGACATTTCACATCAGCCTCGGCTGTACTTTGTGTAAAGTCACAGCAAACTAACATGGTAAACATCAGCGTGCTAGCATTGTGAGCAAGTTGGCATTGTGACGTTAGCGTTTAGCTCAAAGCACTGCTGTACCCAAGTACAGCCTCACAAAGCTGCTACCTTGGCTGGAGACTATTGTTATAGTTATTATTTTCACGTATATGGTATCTAAATACCAGTATGATGTGTTTTATTATTATTTTGGAGGCCAGGACTGGAATGTCAACATAAAAATCAATAGAAGGAACAAATACTGCACTGTATCTACCGCAGCTTCACTCTTATTCCAGCTCCCTCACCTTCCCCTTGCTTCCTCCTTCAGATCAGATCCAGGAGGCGGAGCCAGCAGAGAGGCGGGGCACAGCAGCAGCCGGTAGTGCAGGGGAGCAGCGGTGACGTCACCATGGCCCCTGTCCCTGTGACGGATACAGCTGGTTACGTGAAAACTGACAGGTGAGGACAAAGGTTAAACATCGCAAACAAAACATGACATGCCTGCACTCATGCATGTCGGCTCTTTCCTAAAGTGTTTGCTTTTTGCATTTGACTGTGTATTAGAATACTGCCTGCACCTCTTCATGTAAATTCTGGCATGTTCCTGCTAGTAGTCTGTTTTACCCCCGATGTTTGTATATTGCACACAGAGGGTGGGCATAATAACATGAACACTTGAACGGTATATTGCAACCAAATTCTGTAGACCCACAGTAAGTCTTCTGAAGCTCATAATGTCATTCTTTAACTCTTTGTGGTAACATCGTACATAGCTCAGTTTACAATCTTTTTCTCTACATTTTATACTACTTTTCTGTACCAGTGCCCAAATTCATATCTTGGGGGCATATTTTCGTGGTGGTGCCTGCGCCATCCAGACAATTATATGATTTCCTGAAGAATCTCTCTCCATTTATTGATATATTGCTGTCATAGGTCACTGTGATTGACGCAGCTGTTTCAGAGCGATGGGACCAGTGATGTGACTGGCTGAGAGCATATTTATTAATCACAGTCTGTGCGCCCAAGACCTACCGCTTTGCCCTTAATCTCTCTTTTCATCATCTCCTTTTCCTTTGTGCTTGCTCAAGTTAAACACACAAAGCCATTTGACGGGATCTTTGATTCCTAGAATCGTTTGATCCCTTAATATTTCCCCTGCAGCAACTTCCCCTTTGTATGTGCGTGGTTCAGTCACAAATCAGAATCTGAGATTATCATTTAGTCCTGAGGGGTGTTTGTAAATCAGCAGGCTACTGATGATCAGTCCCTGTGTCAGAGCTTGTGACATTTTTATAGCTTGATGTGCACAAACTTATATTCCTCTTGATTTTATAGAACTTATTCAGTAGACTTTTGTTTCATCTTTTAGGGAATTTGCCCCAAGCGTATTAGAGATTTTCCCCATACATACTTAAAAGTGTGTGTTCAGACAAATGAGCTTGCACATGCATAAAACAATGAACAATTTAAAGCATGCCGTGCACACATTTCAACATGCATGTCCAAAAGTGCCTGTTTCAGCTTGTTAAATCTCATGTAAATGTGCGCAGTATAAGAAGAAACTGTGGGAAAGAATTAGTATTTTAATGTTGCGATTTGTCACCAGACTGACCTCACATGTACCTATATGCCTGTTTAAGTACGGACGGTGTAATACTGTACTGTGTGGCATCTGCATCTTTTGTGAAACTCCATTCAGTTATTTACCATTTGAAAGTTCTACATTTCCTCCATGTCTCCAGGTATTGTTTCTTTGTAATAAACCAGCTGGTCCTTCAGCAGCACTTAGAATTTCACAATAGTCTTCTAATCCTCTCATTGTAATGTTGTTTTTTCCTCTGACAGGCACACTGCTCAAAACAAAAGGCTGTCACTCTTGTGTTAGCAGTGTGTGTGTGTGTGTGTGTGTGTGTGTGTGTGTGTGTGTGTGCGCGTGTGTGTGTGTTTGCACGCGCTCCCTTCCCTCCAATGCATATGCATGCACGTGTGTGTGCTCATGTTTCAAGCATACTTGTCATTCCTCACAGATTTAGTCTTTGTGTTTAGTGGTTTAGGTTGTTTTAACCAGGCTGTGGGTCACAGGGGTGGTCAGGGGTCACCGAAAGGATTATTGTAATTGGGTGGCAAATTAGTGGTAGAGGACGGAACTGGACAATGTTCTCTGCCAGGTGCTGAAAACCCACGTCATCTTAACAATAAAACCAAACATGACGGTCACCAAGAGTGAGAGGTGAGAACACGAGAGGAAGGGAGACGGAGAAATACAGTAGAGTTAAAAACAGAGAGAGTTTAACTTGATCCTCCAGCTCAAGAGTCAACACCAACACACGTTTTAGATAACGTTTTGTATTTCAGTCTTGCGCCCTTTCAGTCATGGAATACGTAACATTTCATATCTATCTGTTAAACTGATGGCTTTTTGTCATCATCATGTAAATGTTCTTTACAGATTTATGCAGACATGATATAACCTTTATGGAAACAGCTGCAAAGATTGCACAATATTTGTCCCCCGGTGCTCAAGAGGGAGCAGTGGCACTGCTGACAACAGCGGTGAGTTAGCAGGCAATAATGTATAGGAAGAAGAGCGTTTTCTTTTCTCGCTGATCGATATAAAAACATATTTTGCTGTTGAAGCCTTAATTAATGGCCATTGTGAGCACGAGGGACACAAGATCCCTCTCCTCACCTGAATGCCCTGATACATTTCCTCATCATGAAGTGAAACAGGGCACATACACTGAGCGACAAGACATTGAGTTGGGACTCTCAGTTAATACCTATGCTGCATGTAAAGGGTGTTGCTGGATAATTTATAATGTTTGTGTTTGTTTTTAATGTCTTTATTAACCTTGCTCTGCTGAAGCCTTTACATTAATGTTTCATGTCAAATGTGTTCCAGAAATATTCGACCTAATAGGAGTGCAGTCATGAGTTTTACGTAAATGTGATTCGGGGGCTCACCCATTTACGCAACAAGTCTGCACGTCTGAAAGGGGCTTGAGTTGTAGATCTTTTCTGGTCAGCGGGTCAGTGAGATTTATCTGAAGCCATTTCAAACCACCCCAACGTGAAGTGGAAATGTTCAGAAACAAAGACGGTGAGGGAAAATCCCCTGCAGACCACACTCACTGCAGAAGTCTGCATAATTTAAGCCTGATCCAGTTTTAGTTTTGTCCCCTTCCTTGCTACCAAGTCATTGTGCAGTCACGGAAAAAGCACCAAGTCCATTTTGAACACATTTTTGTTTAAAAGGTTTTTCTTGTGAGTCACTGATACAATGAGCACTGCTCTATTCTCCCAAGTGCAAACAAGTGGGGGATATTTTATTTACATATAATACACACAAACAGAAATAAGCTAACAGTAGCTATACAGTATAGTTCCCATGGTCATAGAAGTCCTTTGGCTGTGTTACGTAACTTGGGAGGATCCTGTCTGGGCATTTAAACATTTAAACCTTGGTCTTGTCTTACATTACTAATTTAAATGTGGCTTTTCTGGTAGACGGAAAGGATCACGCTGCCCGACTAGGCAGAGCTCATATTTATTTAAGTCAACAATACATTTTTGAAATGTTTTTTTGTCATGGTTTTAACAACTCGTTGCCCAGCATTGATCAGAATCAGAATCAGAAATACTTCATTGATCCCCGGGGGAAAATTGTACAATACACAGTTGGAGCGGGACTTGAGAGCTAACATGGCTGCCACTCCAAACATCAAAGAACAAAAATAATCCGATGAGGACTCCGATCATATGAGGCTTTTGCTAAGTGGTTCCTGCTCCGGAGGGGTCAAAGTTCAGGGGGTTGGTGCCCTTACTTGGCCTCAAGGGTCACACTGCTTGAATACCACGGCCTCTTGACATTATACCGCAACCATGTGACATATCTCTTGCTGTACTGCATTGTCTAAGCATCTTGGCTGTCTCTGTGTCTTCGTCTCTGAGGAATCCTGTTAACATGATTGTCAGACATGTTGAATTTGTTAAGAAACCGGTAGACAAAACATGACGTTGGCTACAGAAGGGGAACGTTCAAACAATAGTAGGAATGCTCTGCGTTCCTTTGTGGCATTTGCCTCTCTCAGAATTCCCCCTGCTCTCCTGCCTGCCTCAGCAGGTTCATATGCATCCTATACACTTTGATAGTTTGACAGTTGATAGCTTGTGTCTTTGGGTCAGGACCCGAAATCTGTCTTGGGATGTTCTTAATGGAACATGTCTTTGAAGTCAAAGGATCAGCATCATTTCAGCACAAAGAACTGGATCACTCTTTCATGTTTTACCCCCAGGTATTCGGTTACAAACGCAGCATTTACATTATACATTACATACATTTGTCATGTGTTGGAACATGAAACACGTATGTCCCCACCCATAACCTTTGACTCCCAGTTCTCCACCTTCCCAAACATGTCTGGACCTCAGTCACACTGCTCTGTTGCCAGTCCAACGGCTAGTGCACTATTTCATATGAAGTTCACTGACATGGCAGCCTTATACAGTGTCCATAGGAATAACCATCCACACACAGAAAAAGAGTGTCATTTATTTTCAGTGTGTGTGCATAGAAATGTAGTTGTCTGCTTTAGCATGTTTGCCTTTTACCAGCCAACTCTTGATATTTTTATTTCAACCTTAAATGAATTGTCTTGGTGGTGTGTGCGTGCGTGCGTGTGTGTGTGTGTGTGTGTGTGTGTGTGTGTGTGTGTGTGTGTGTGCGCGCTTAATAAAGCACCTCACAAGGATCAACTGACAATGTACAACCTTTCACCGTGTAGACACAAATCGCCATATATTAAGAATACATTGCACGTTCTTCATCATTTCCTGCTTCAAATTCTTGCAGAATTAGCAATACTCCCTCCCCGCAGTGTGTTTTGCTGAGCATCACCCCGCCCCCACCCCTCCTCTGTAATGCTGCAGCCACCATGCAGGTGTTTCCTGTGGTATATTGGTACTGTAGACCTGCATCGATCACAGTGCTGTGGAAATGGAGTTATAATGCCATCTGAGAGTTGGGGCAGGTGATGATACAGAGAAACATGTTTTTCTCTTGTTGTTGCTGTTGTTTTGTGTTTTCATTGTTGAGGTCTTTCTAAATTATAGATTTGTTTTATTAAGATGGCAAAAATCTCGATACAGCTCAAAAGTTGCAATGCACCACAAACAATTTAAGGGTATAGCCAGAGCAATTATCATTTACAGGTAGTAGTGGATGGCACAACAACAGTTTTGCCCCAACAAAAGTGCCACCTAAATGATAATAGGAAAATGTAATGCAAAAGTATTTGCTGAATCATAATGCATATGTATTTACTGTAATGTACAGAAGATAAACGGAAGTTCTGTTTTAAAAATGACTTATAAAATATGTTGTGAAGTTAACTATCACTCATATAATGTGGGTACCTATAAATCCCTTTATAGTATTATGTAGCTATTGATTATATGAATAAATATAAATAGATTTATGAATGTATTCAAAATGTGGTAACTGCCAATGAATGAACAACCATTACGAAAGTCACTTAGACCTACTGTAACGATGTGATTTTGTTTCCAGATCAGAGCAGACCTTCAAGAGGACAGCTACAGGACCTGTTGGCAAGGTTGCCCATCGTCGTAGCAACCACAGCCTCGCCCAGCCTGTCAGAGTCAAGTCCGTCCGTCTTCTACGAAGCGCCAAGAAGCCGCTGAGCCAGACCCCTCCCCCCTCCTCCTCGATCCTCCCCTCATCCCTCCGTTCCTCTACCCGTCCTCCGTCTTCCTCCATCCCGCCGTCAAGTCCTCCATCATCTAGCGCTCCTCAAAGTGGGGATCAAAAGCAGCAAGACACCCCGAGGACAGCTCTCATCAAGTAAGAACCTCCGATGAGTTTTACTTGTCAAATAGTCTGAAATAGTAAGAGGATGATAATTACACACAGCTCTGCACCACCTTCACTGCTCTGAATGTGCCTGGTGTGAAATGAACAAAATCCTGCGTCACGCTTTAAGAAGTTCAGAACAATTCAGGTCTGACGGGTCAAGCCTGTGACTGCTCTACCCGTCCACCTCATAATCTTCTCGTATCGCACCGATAGTGAATAAACACCAAAAGCTCTTTAATTTGACATCACAGATTTAGAGACCAGAATAGGAGGTTCCCTGAAATTGGTGACAGCGGTGGGTGTTTAGTACGACACCCACACGGCCCAAGGCGATGTTAACAAATTAATTCAAGCACTAAGTTGGTATTTTCATTTCAATAACCCCCCCCCCCACTGGGATTGAATTATTTATCCTACATTACATTTTCAAACAGTTGGTGATTTTGACTTCATGCATCAATCAACCTCAAATACTTGTGCTGCATACTAATGCGTGCATTTATTGCCCACCTGACAGAGTTAGTAGAAACTCAAGATAATAAGTATTGCTAACACTTATCATCATCATCATCATCAAAACAGTAAAGTAAGAACCATCAAACAGATGAATTTTTAAGCTGACCCCATGTGTGTTTGCTGTTACCTTTACACTGGCTGACATCTTAGCCAGATTGGGAACCACCTGTGTTGCTGCCATCTTGATGAACGGAGAGACCTGAGCTGAATCATCTCAACACTAGCAGTTGACCTGGGGAAGGAAGTTTATGACTGATACACTTCTCTATTCAGACAATACAGGAAAGCATTTTTAAAGTAAAAATCACTATTTGTATTGTATTATGTAACACATTTTTTTGGGAGTTGCCAGTAGTATAACTGTTTAAAAGAGAAATGTTTTGTCGTCAGTTACACATAAAACAGAAATAGCCATTTCAGCACACTGAAATTTGGCAAAACAATCTGGTATCAATCATTGACATCTTCTCCAAAATGTAGCATTTCTGGATGGAGCTGCTGGATTGTCACAGTAGGTAGAAAGATGAGAGAACCTCACCGGTAACTAACAAGATAAAACCTCCCAAATAAGCCCTTTTATTGACAGATGACGGATGTAGAAGAAAGCTGCGGTCCAGCTCAGAGTAAGTGTGGGAGGCAGAGCAAACCACATCACATAGCATATCAAGTTTCACACTATCAAACGAGCAACTTGTAAGCCTGTGTTAATCGGGTCTGAGGCTCTGCTTGTAGGAAGTGTGCTTATTTTACCGACAGCGACACCCCACATCAAACACCTTCCCACTGATCAATCCAAAAGCTGCCAGAGAAACTTTTTTTTCCCTTTCAGCTTTTATTAAACTAAGTTCCATGTAAGCTGATGAGGATCTGTTGTGTCAATCAGTAAGAATAGTTATTAAGTTATTTCTGTGTAATGCCAAACATGTGGTCCATCCCTCAAGACACTGCTATATCATGTGAAACATGGCTTTCTGCAAGTAAATGGCTAACTTAGATGTTTCATATGTGAACAGCCAGCTCAGTTTTTGTGGATCATCCGTGTTTAATAAATGTTTTTCTGTTTTTATCTCAAGCATTGCGTGTACCACAGTAAAAAGGACAATAGAGAATAAAATGGCCACATTGAACAATTCCGAAGTGACGTACCGTCCCGTTTAAACATAGAGTGGTAAAAGTTAAGATCTTCACTTCTTAGATAAACTTAATACAACATAGTGTAATTCTCCATACCATGTTCACATTTCATCATCCTAAAAGTGTGCAACTTTGGTTTAGTCCATATGTCATTACCCCACTGTGTTTCTCTCAGCAAACAAATGTTGATCTTTTCATTCATTAAAAGAATACATTGCCGAACACATAGTTGATTTAAAACAATCCATTTATTGACTGAATATCAGTCTCTTCCGTATCAAGGAGCCAATTCCATAGCTGAGCAACACATACAGTTTCTTCCAGTGAACCCCTCATGGATCCCATCCCATCTCCAACTACAGTGCAAATCTGTGCACACCCCAAAAATATCTAATTGCACAAGTTTGCACTGATTCACATGTGCACAGAATGATTTCTTCCCAGACCCCAGCTAATCCTTATATCCTTTAGGTTCTTTCTTGTAACGGTGATTCCTGCCGAACCTCCACCTGTTGATTAAGCAAGAACCTTTAACACCTTCTGATAAAATTCATATGTTCATCAATATAGAGTAGAGGCTTTACTATTTATATGAATATGCATAGTTCAACTAAAGTGATCCAACATTAAATAATTTACAGGGAAGTATCGCCATGTTCTAGGATGTACTGTAAGAGCTGTTATGACCACAGTGAGACTGTGTGTCATGACTTTAGTTTTTTGCTCAAGTTGTAGATCGCATCAATAAAACCATGAAAATAGGTGACATGAACATGCAGTCGACAGGCGGTACACAATTATGCGAATATACAGTACTGTGTGTATCCACCATGTTTTTGTTGTTTCGTTTCAATTTGTGACCGCTGTCTCTCCTTGTTGGCGCAAGGTGGCTGTGTTTGGAGAATGTCAGCTTAATCATATGTTGTGTGTATGTGTTTTTTAGCACAGAGCATTTTGACTTTTTTAATCTGGCGTGCCCCAGTACTGATTGTCAGACTTTTTCACAAATTGTGATTAAGTTACTTTAAAAGCCTGTCTTTTTGTTGACAAAGACATTGCTCACTTTTGCCACTGTATATTATTAAGAAACAAACAATGTGGGGAGAGAGCACTACACTCAAAAAAAAAAACCCATTCCTCTATTATTACATGCCTGACTGGTAAATAATTTCCCACTGATATTTGTTGTGTAGTCATAATAGTTTTTCCCTGATGAACTTCTGACTGCACTGCCCCACCCACATGCAGAGAGCCACAGCCCGCTTCCCGGGTGATTAGCAGACTCATTGGTGTGTGTCATGGCTAGGTGTAAACGCCAATGGGAAATGGATCACACTGATGTGTTTATGGTCTTTCTGATGGGTTTATGGGATGTGTGTGTGTGAGTGACTGGGAGGCAGAAAGAGGTAAACCATCCTGTTGTGTTTTCCATAGCATTTCACAGCAGAGCAGGGTGGGGACACCACAGCACTAAAATAGACCTGTAGTTTCCTGTTTAGTAGGTTACGCACCTTCTGTACAACAGGTCCCTCCCTACAATCTCACGGGAGGTTTGCACATCTCGACTACAGCCGCAACGTCTTTTATGTGCGTATACATTCCTGTTCGGAAAAGTACATTAATAGCATAGTCAGTGACTGGGTCAGTTGTGTGTGTGGGAAAAGAGGAAATACAACTGACATGCACAGGAAGATGAGCTAAGCTGTCCCGTCCTCACCACCTCAGTGATGGACAGTATCTGCCTGCCGGAGGCCCCCGACACACCGAGTCTGTAATTACTTTTCCACTTTCTGTGGCTTCCCGCATGCAGGAGGTCAGATCAGAGGGAGGAATAAAGAAAAAAAGAAAGAAAAAAAAAAAGAAAAAGAGAAGGTGACAGAAAGAGAGAGAGTTGTTGTACAGTAAATGTGGGCTACTTACAGGAAAAGGATGGAAATCCATTATACCATAGATCTGCTTCTTTATTAGCAACTAGTTGTGTTCTTTCCTATTCGGACTTCCTATTCCCAGGACGACGTGCTAAAGGTCAAGTTCAGAAACCACAACATTGTGATTACATGTTAGGTGCCTCAGCTGACTGCACTACCAGGACACACACACACCAGTTTCATTGCTGTTCCCTGATTTTTAAGTTGGAACCTGCTACACCTTGGCCTACTCAACCTATATGCCTATATGTCCCCTTTTCCCTCTGCCGTACGTGCATGTTAACAGCAGGTTAGCAGCCAGGAAAACATTTTTTCCAAGTGAGAATAACACTGCTAATTATGACTGACACAGTGCCAGGTAACTAGCTCAACCAGTATTCTGCCAGTCACAGAGACACATGCACACAGTCTTTTACACTTGAACACACATTTGCATTACATAAAAACAAAACAAATAAAAAAAAACTCTATACTTGCATGTATTTGTATGTATTTTCTATCTTGTATATTTTTGCAACTTGTCTTTTAATTGTAAGTTACATGCATTTGTAATTGGACTTTTAATTCACCTTTTACAAGACACACTTTTGGGGACACACAAACACGTGCGCACATATCATCTCTCTGTGGCATCTTTTCATAGAAACAGGGTGTGTAGGGGTGACTAAACTCCCTCATGAAAGTATGTTAGAGGATTTCTCATTAATCCCTTTCTTATTACATTACAACAGTTATCCTGAGGCATAATAGCTTGTAATTGCGATATTGTGCTTTGGGAATTATCTGGCTTAACATCTAGACCTGGGTACTGTTGTGTTATGTCTTATAAACCGCGTACGCGCACGTGTGTGTGTCTCTATCAAATCGTTGTTTGGCCCCCGTGTGTGAGGACAGCGATAGAAGTCGATCACTGTGTGCAGGATAAAGTCTCTGACACAACTAGAGCCATAGTTTTTCCCACGTTAGAGCAGCAGAACATATGTGACCCTAGCCTGGCGCCTGCCAGAAGTGTATGGGCTGAATGTAACAACGCATACTGTGTGTGTGTGTGTGTGTGTGTGTGTGTGTGTGTGTGTGTGTGTGTGTGTGTGTGTGTGTGTGTGTGCTTGTGTGTGTGTGTGTGTGCTTGTGTGTGTGTGTCTCTGTGTGTGTGTGTGTGTGTACGTGTGCGTGTGTGCGTGAGAGAGAGAAAGACACGATCTATCAGTGTTTTTGTACTGGCTCTAAGGACAAAGGGCAAGACGTGTGTCCAGTGTGTTACCATTTGGGATGCATGTGAGAGAGGTAAGGAGGTAGATAGACGGAGACAAAAACATGATTCGTATCTGTTCATGCTGCATGAGCTTCTGTGTGTGTGTGTGTGTGTGTGTGTGTGTGTGTGTGTGTGTGTGTGTGTGTGTGTGTGTGTGTGTGTGTGTGTGTGTGTGTGTGTGTGTTGGCTGGAGCTTGTCACCTGATCCTTCGGTGTTGTCGGCTGTATGTTCAGCAGTGTGGGAGCCACTCTCCCGCCCCGTACTCACCTTTCATCTGCTCTCCCTGGGGAAATGTTTGTGTCCACGTTTTATGAACATGTGCACACGTATAAACACATCCATAATATCAGTCCATATTAACGTTACATGGCATGACATTTATACATGTGACCGTGTGCTTTTGTAACCTGCTTGTTCATATGTGTGCTGATGTGCCTTTGCCTTGTGCATGCTTCATGTGACGACACATGATACTAAATCAATCCAGGTTATTGGTGTATGCATGAACATTTTAAAACAATCAGACGAACTCAAGCTCATGCATGAATGTACTACACACAGACACACACCTCCTCTGTCATTGTTAAGGGAATTGTTAAGATGCAGGTGTAGTGGCGTTATGTAACCAGGTAGTGAGGATACAGGACGGATGAGTGATCAAACACACACACACACAGCTCATCCTATTTAATGAAACAAAGGGACAGTGGAAGCCTCACTGCAGTGTGGCCTAGACCAGCCAAGTGACGCCTTGATTCCCCTGACTACCACAAACAAATCAAGCAAGGCTGTTGTCTTTATATTCTATGATCTGTATAAGTCCCTCTTACACTGCATATGACTAACCCACTGTTTTAAAAGTGTAAAATGTGGCAGTGTGATAAACACTTGGTATACAGTACTTTCCCTAGACTTCCATTCAGACTTATCAAATTAACTCAGTTTACTCGCTTAATGTCCTAGTGTACATATCAGTATATTCATCTCGCATCACCACTCCTGCTTTTTGTCTCTTACTGCAGTAAATATTATTGCTTCTTTCTTTTCATCTTGTAAATGTTCCTGGAATCTGTTAAAGCCTAAGTACTGCCAGTACAGTCAAGTACACAGTTGTAGACCAGCTACCACCGACTACTTATTAGACAAGCTAGCCCCAATTTTAGATGCTGGCACGTGTTTGGCTGTACACTCTGGATCTTTGTGTCTGCATTTACTCAGCAGTTAAATTGAATCAAGGCAGAAGCTTAAGATATTTGAAGCAAGGTGGAATGGATTCAAGGGAAATTCCGGTATTTTTCAACATGTATTCTCATAATTCAAACTACGAGTCTTGCCAACTGCAATCACCACCTCTGCTGTAGAGATCCTGGAAAGCACAACTTAAGCAAAGCAACATACGTCAGGGCAAGTCTCCGAAAGCTTTCCAAATACATTTAAGTCACCAACATTAAAATAGTTTCAAATACTCGTCTCTGAGTCCAAAGCACAGCTTCCACTGTAAACACAGACTTTGTGCAGTTTCCCACCGAGCATGATGAGTAACGTCTACTCATTTCAAGTAGTGGAAGTGGAAGCTAACTTAAGTGCATATCCTTTATTAGAAAGTTTGCTCAGGGTTGTATTACATACAAGCGCAAGGGATTATTTTATTTTAGGTTTGTAAAATTGCAGCCTGTCTTTATTCTGTGTTTTTGTCTGGGAATATTTATAGAGTCGAAATGGAGAATGGGCTTGTGGCTCATGGACCCATTATTTAACGGCTATACTTTTAGAGAGCAGCCCTGATCTTCCTTTTTAAGTGATGTAGGTCTTTTGGAAATGCTCATCAGAAGATATGGGATGTCGATTTGCTCTGAGTGGAAACATTTTTGCCCACAAACAGGAGCTACTACTTTCTTTATAGCATATATTTATTTGTTTAATTGGTTCCACCTCACTGGCAATTTAATTATATTAAAACACTGTGATATTTGGGACACCATGTTCTAAAAAAGTGTTGCGTAATGTGACAGGCACAACTGATGTACCTTCTAAAAACTTGTTTATGTCTGGTCTCAACTTGCTTGCTCTTCCTATGACAAACAAATAACACACTACACCACTCTGATCTTAATTATTCATGACATCACTCCAGATTTCCCAGCGATGCCTGGCTGTTGTTTGGTATGTGTGTGTGCGCTTAAGCACTGTCACTGCAGCGTGCTTTACCCATGTGAATGATAACATCCTTCAGGTCACACACCAGTGAAAAAAAGCAAGACTCACTCTGATATCCCACACCGTGGTGTTTGTTTGATCAAAGACTCAGCCTCGAGCCTCACAGAAACACACACACAAACACACACACACACACACACGCACACACACACACACACACTCCGCTTCTTTGAGAAAGTGTCAACCCTAAGCCTGAAAGGTTTGAAATTGAAATACAATAGCAGAGGGGAATTCACTTTTTAAACTCTGGCTGAACCTAATTTCCCTTTTGGTTTCCGCGCTTACGTCAGCTACAGTTTGAAGTCTTAATTTTTTTTTTTCCCCAAGTCATCATTGTACTAAATTATATACCCTACTGGGATGTCGTAAGCCCCTTATTACAGTTTAAAGTATTTCTGCTTTGATTCACACTTGGCCAGTTTGAATAAACTCTTATTATAGTAAAACATAATTACAGTAAAACTTGCACATGTATGAGTTCTAAGGGTTAAGTTTTACACGGAGAGGGGGTCAGCCTCAAGGCAGAGGTACAGCATAAGTGACTGGCAGCTTTGGCCCACGCCTTGCTGTGTATCTAGAGAGGTGAACAAAAGCTAACAGGTATAAATGTAAAAGTGAGTGAACCATGACTAGACCACACCTTGCTGTTTTTCTAAGAGCTGAATGGAAAGCCCCCCCCCCACATACCTGCAGTGAGGAGAGGTGATAAATTGAATAGATTGGGAATAAATTGCTCTGTGAGGTATGCTCATTGTTTTTCTTCCAGTGTGACAAAGGGAACTGTCATTCCTAATAGAAAAATGGAAAAAGGTAGAGGTGTTGAGATTTCACCAAGACACACATCATAAATGCTTGCTTATCTACGATCTTAATGAAAGGGTTGGTTTGAATGCCATTCATTGTCGTAAAGGTCAAAATTAATGACTGTCAGGGAAGATGCCTTCAAGGTTAAAAGTATAAAAGTGAATAGAGCAAGGATAAATGGACTATGCCGATTCTAAGTCCTCCGATGCAAAGATAGATATTCATTCAAAATTCAAGTTTTTTTTTGTCGCATACTCATATTTCTCAATATGTGCAGTGAATTGCAGGAGTGGCATACTCTAGAGAATTTACTAAAAGGTCAGTGTGCAATAATAATAATTGGATTAGAGTCCGCTTAGCAACTTTGATCGTACGTCTCATCTTGTGCCACGCCTTGCATTCCTTCACATCTCTGACAGCAAGTCCTAAGCAACATGCAGTAGTAGCAGCAGCAGCACGGCCGCCAAAAGCAGCAGCGATGACCCATCAACCCCTGGTTCTAGTTTTGAAATGACTGTACAGTCACTGTGGGGATGATGTCGCTGGCGAGCGTTGGAATGAAGTCGGGGTGTAACAGTACGTGTGTTTTCCAAACCATTCGGTACAGGACGTTCGGTTCGGCGCGCAACTTCCTTGGTCCGGTACGCCCTGTGACACAAAACGATTACTGTCGCATGGAACAGAAATTCTAAAGCACTGTTTTTACCCAGGAAGTTTTGCCAGTGCACCAGTCGGCATAGCCCGGTTAGTCAAACTCATGTAGTGTCACTGGCACTGTATGAAAAAGCACAAGCTGCAGTTTGCAGGAATTATCAACAGGCCACAGTCTTACAATGGAGCATTATTGACATTTGTGTTATTTCTTTTTTCTTTTTGACAATATGCCAGTATCTGAGGGCTTTAACTGTTAACAGTAAGAATTTTTGGCGAATGAACCACTATTGAATGTTTACATTTTTCAAAACGGTATTTTGTATACCGTTACACCCCTAGTATGTAGTTTGGCATTACTTCCGCAGACTCTCTGATGTTGTCAGTGCTGGATGGGATCATGTCCCGGTCGACGTCACTCAGTGTGCCCTGCAGCGTAGCCTCTGATCAGGCAGCCAATGCCTGACCTCAGCCAGCCTTTGTTTCTGGTATGAGGATGTTGGTGGTGTGATCTGACTTCAGGAATAGTGGGAGAGAATTAGTCTTGTGACTCCCCTCCAATAGAGAATCACAATCGCACAGAGTCCATACCCTCTGGTGGGACACATAATGTGTTGATAGAAGTTCAGCAGGACTTTTTTTCAGTTTGTCTTGAGTCATGACGAGGTCAAGATCCAGGTGCCAGCACAGAACACCGTGCAGCAGATGATGCACACAGCAGAGATCGGGAACATTACAGTATCTGTAATAACATTTGCACATCCAAGTAACCCAGTTGGGTACAGGTGCAGGACAATAAACAGGAACAAAGGAAAGGGAGAGACTGTCCATGCACTGATATTTGCAATCTTCCAAGTCGAGCTGTCATTTTTGCGTCACATGTTGACACAAGTTCCATTTGCTAGAGATGGCAGTGGGATACATTCACAAGCTTTAGCAAGGTGTGGAACATGGTGAACATTTACCTGCTAAACAGCACCATGTTAGGGTTGTCATTGTGAGCATGTTGGCATGCTAATGTTAGCGTTAAGCTCAAAGCACCACTGTGCCAACCTCACAGAGCCGTTAGCATAGCCATAGACCGTGTCGTGTTTCTGATTTGATGTTTTATGTGTGTTGCGGTATCAAAAGCGCGGCTGTCTGGACGAAATAAAAGAACTGTAAGGTGCCTTCAACAGCCATGGACACAATGACTGAACTGACAAAGGAAAGAGCATCAACCAGATAAAATGCTCTCAGTGGAACATCCAGTGAGAGAGAGATGTGATTGATATGTGAAAAACAAAACTGAGCAGTTTTGAGAAATTCTAATTGATCGTACTAAAAGAATTCCATCTTTGTTTACAGGAATTCCCCTCAGACCTCTGGAGTTAAAGCAGTAGAGGAAGTGGGAAAAGACAGAAGTGAATAATGCCCCCATCTCCTTGAGTTTATGTAAGAATTTGATACAAAGCTGCCTTGTGGCTCCAAGTGTGGCAGCAGTGGGAAAGGTAAAAGTGAATTGAGGTCTGTATCTTATTACAAACACGATCAATAACATTTTTGTCTACAGGCCTAGAGGTGTAACATTGGAAATGTAGTAAAAGTAGAAAAGTCGAGACTACCATCGCAGAGATCCTGTGAAGAGAACAGTGGAAGCAGTCACAGGTATCCACTCCCTCTGTTCCTGCCCTGATCTACATTTCACTTGCTTTAAATGAACTGTCATGCTACAAGTCTTTAGTAACTTCCCAGCACTTCCTACAGCCCGTATCTAAGATTTTATCTGGTGTCTGCTGTGTCTTACCGTGAACACCTGCTGGGGGACAGGATGAGGGAGATGGGGCTGTAAAGGTTGGTGGTGAATGACTAGTCTATTGTCTGTTTGTGAGAGGCAGAGCTTGTCACTGAGTTGTCACATGAACATATCCAGGTTAAATAAAAAGAACACAGGGCAGGTAGGAAAGCTTTGACAGAACATCAAATAGATAGAGCCTCAGTGTCTTCTCTTTCTAAATTACAGTGCCATCAAAGAAGAGCCAGATACATGTTAAACCCCCCCCCCCCCATTCAACTCTCCTACATTTATGTAATGGTTTACCTGTCGATCCGCCTTCCCCCGCTCACAGAGGATGCTTGAGTTCAGCCCTCACCTTGGGTCATTTGTTGTGACACTTGTTTGAAAGTAGCTGAGATAAAGTTGGCTTCCAATTTCATCTTCTGATTCTCTGTAGCCATCGACAGTAAATTCATGGTACACATTCACATACATAGAGTATGTCTCTGAAAAAAGATAATTTCATAAGCATAACACTTTCTTGTGCATTTGTAGTCAGTTATTAGGATAGGGTATTGCTAACCAGAGTCTCGTCATTAAAGGTTTAGACGTACTGTATATACAGTCCCTCTCCATGACTCCAATAAATTGCCATTGAAAATAAAGCCAATATAAAGTGCTGAAATGATTAGTCAATTTATCGATAAGCTAACAGAAAATGAGTCACCATTCATTAAGTCAACACTGCCGAATGTGTGGTTCCAATTGAGACAAATGCTGCTTTTTAGCCACACTAGCAGTGTGACCCTCGCTGGCAATGTTGGTTGATCTGGACATCTACTAAATGGATTGGCGCTACATTTTGTACAAACATTCACGGTTCCCACACGATGCATCCTAATGACCATGATCACCAACTTTTCCTCTGGCAACACCATGAGGTTCACATTTGTGGTTGTCTCAAAAACTGTTGGATGGATTGGCATGACATTTAGTGCAGACATGTTCCCCTCAGGATTGATTGTGATACCTTTGGTAGTACTCTTTTCTTGTAGCGCCACCATCAGGTCAAAGTTTTAATTTGTCCAGTACTTTGGTTCATGACTAAATACCCGTAAAACGAATGACATTCCCGCTAGCCTCAGCTGTGCTTTGTGTTGCCAACGCGCTAAACTGCATGTTTAGCATTTAGCTCAAAGCTTCGCTGTGTCTAAGTACAACCTCACAGAGCCGCTAGTGGGGCTTTAAACTAAATATCTCATTGTTTTGGACTGTTGTTCAGAGAGAAGAAGCACAGTCTTTGGAATATTTTATACTAAACAATTACTCCACTAATCCCAAAACAGATCTGCTGATACAATATCAATACTGGAAATAATCATTAGCTGCAGTCTTAACAATATGGCATGGGCAGGCTTACAGTGGATAGCGCCACTCCGCTGTTCCACATCGTTCCTCTGAGGTGAATTGGCTCCTGGTGTCAGGTGTCACTTCTGCGTCTCTGTGCTAAGAACTTAGCTAGGGCCGAAAGAGCTGAGTAACTGAGCCCAGCCGGTGTCACTTGCTGAGTCACTGCAAAAGGAAATGGCTTTCCTGGTGCAGCACATTATGGCTGCCTGTGTCTCTCTCTCCAGTTTCCTTCTTCTCCTTACAGTGTAATTGAATTTAAATTATGCAGGCTGTATGTCTGCTGGAGCAGAGAGGTAATAATCACTCTCTTTGTTCACCGCCCACACCTGTCCATGTAGCTCCACACGTGTATGCATATATGTGATGTGAATGCTGTACATGTTTGTGTGTGTAACCATTTACTCTTATATGCCCTGACTGTGTGTCTGAGCTCAATTCAACTGACTGATGTTACACTTTCCCATTACTGTTCCAGGCACACAATAGTCTTTACATGACTGTGTGTGTGTGTATGTGTGACAGACCTCTGTTCACCTGACCATGTTACTCAGCCACCTTTGTCTAAATGATTCCCACCCCACTGTAGCATGGTCCCAACTTGACACTCAGTCTAAATGTTTTAGCAGTTCCATTGTGGCTCCTTTATGACTGGAAACCATATTAACTCAGCAATTTTGCGTGACAGGGGAGCCAACTATAGTGCGCTCTGCATCGCTGACAAATGTGGGACCAGCCGGGGTCATGCGATTCAATCTGTCAGGCCTCAACATGTCAAGAGAGCTCATTGTGCTCACTTTTAGCTCAGCGCCCCCTGATAGACATGAATGATATTATCGTCATTGTTTTTTTATGGTCTCAGGTGTGGGGGGGTGTTTTTAACAGATGCATAGCAGATGTGAACTGACCCGGACCTCAGTAGATCCGAAGCTTAACCATATCTCTGGTTTACGATCGTTAGTGGACAATTTCTTCAAGCTGGAAAATCTTTTTTTTTGTAGACGAGGTCACCAGAGTGCCTCTCTGTGTCTGTTGCATACTGAATATGTAGGTGTTCAGTGGGAATAGTGAACTCTTCTCCTCCACCAGCCAGTTTAGGTGAAGGTTTTGTGTTCAGTTTGCATACATCACTCACTACACTTACCCACACACTGCCTTCATTACTGACTTTCCTGACCAACATATTATTTCATTTTTAATTTTAACTTTATTAATTTTTGATTGCCTTTTTTGTCCATTACTCTGGGTCAGTTTGTGACAAATTTGGGGCTCGCCCAGGATCTGAACCCAGGACCTCTACCCAAAGCAAGAGTCATACATACAGCTTTCACTCAAAACCACATGTCAACGTTCTGGTGTTGCGAGAGAAAAAGCCATAGGATCACCAAAGTCATTAGGATTCATCCTCTGGGGCCCGTGAATGCCCTAGAGCCATGCCGCTAGCATGGCTGAAAACAATCGGAGATCTGTGCTGTAGCTAACTCTTGGTGAACAACAGCAGGTGCAGTTACTTCCTGGGGTCTTGTCCCCACAACCAGCAAAGACACTGCACAGAGGTACATGGATAGGATGGATAGCTGTCGTATATCAAGAAATAGCAACAGCACCGAACTCCTTCTAAAGTCCTGGATTGTCATGTATACATTTCTGTTTTTAATCAGATAAAACAAGCAATTATTAGTGAGCTTTAGAGGTGCTGGTAGGCGGATCTTTGAACTTTGTACAGACAGCCAGGCTAGCTGTTTCCCCCTGCTTCCATTCTTTATGCTAAGCTAAGCTAATCTCTCAGCTCCACACTTGACATACAGGCACGAGAGTGGCGTCAGTCTCCTCATGCGTGCAACACTGTCAGATTACAACCAGTATTGTTTTTCGGTTAAGTGCCCTTTTCATGCATTAGTGGGGGTAACGTGAGTGCGATGGATGTGATAGCAGCAGTGAAGGGGCTGGATAGAGATGGAAGGTAGATGTTGCGTGGAGGGATGGCTATTGCCCTCACAGGTCTTGGCTTCCCCCCTCGACTGGATGAAGCTGCACCTGCATCACGCTGAATGTGTGTATGCAGCTCTGGCTCCAGTGACTGCGTGAGAGCATTTCTACAAGGTGCCTTTTCCTTGCTCTTGTTCAGTAGTGTGTGGGTGGCAGGGGGGGTGTTGTTCTCCAACTGGTCTGTGTTGGCTTTTTAGTTTGAGAATATCCATTGTAATAGGTGCACCTTCATTTCTTCGGGTGATTGGGTGAAAGTGTAAGAGTATTGGAGTTTATTTAAAGGCTGTGGACTGAATAGTGTGGGGCCCATCCCGCTGGCTGCTCCATAGGCTTGTGCTGCTTAGTGGCAATGGCTGACTTGGCCATGCGCTTGTGTAGCGCGGGGCCGGTGTCGAGGAGCACCATTACCATAGTGTCAATTCTTCCATTGAATTACCTCCATAGACTCGTATTGTAGGAAGGCCAGACTGAAGGCCGGCCACAGTGAATGGCTGTTTACCATCAAGTTGGGTCTGTCTCCAACCACATGCAGCTAAAGCCACCGTAGCTAACCTGCTCAGGGTAATCGCTGCAACACTCGCACCGACTCAAACACACAATGACAATCAGGCCAAACAACACTGAGTCAAACACACACACACACACACACACACACACACACACTCTAGAAGGAACCATACTCCCACAGACACACTCATATCTGTCTTTGAGGCACATGTGCTCCCTCACACACCACCAGTCTTAAGTCAGACATTCTAATCCGAGGAACAGAAGTGGTATTCCTGTCATGTGGAGTCGAGGCATGCTGGGCTATAAGTGGGTGATGTAGCGGAGTAAAGCGGCTCTGACAATAACGATAAGGTCACTTCGAGTCCAAAAAAAAAAGCTGTCATGTGTAATGTTTGTGGATACATTTTTGCTCCATGGTGAAATGACCCGATTCAGGGGTCTGCAAGCGCACACGCCGACGCGCTCGCTTCACGAAGAGCTTTTACATAATAATCCAGCATTTGTGTCACATGTTGGAATAGGAATTGTGGCTGATTTCCACAAGGGGCTGTTCAGCTATGAAACAGAGAAACAGAGACAAGGAGGTAAGAAGAAGGGGAGAACATGCGGCTCCTGAAGTGTTTCAGAGCTGTTTTGACCCAAACATGTTTTTATGCTTATGTGTGTCTTATTTCAGGATGTTTGTATGTGACTGCTCATTGCTGTTTTCCTACAGATGAAATTGTTTGGATAACTTTAGGGTGTGTTCACAAATGTTTGTGGTGTAGTAGGACTTGAGAACATTTTACGATGTTGGTTGGTTTTGGCAGATTAGCAGAATGTCATTTAAAGTCCTGAGAATGTGAATCTTGGTCCAGTTTCAGAGGAACAATGTTATGTTAGAAGTAAGGATATTATCTGAAACAACTACAGGAAACCATAACCAATAACTCTATGAACTCTGGGACATTTCCAGGGGGTTTCAAATGGTATGAACACCACAAAAGGGAAATTACAAAATTACAAAATCACATTTTTGATTCTGCTTATAGAGTCTTGAAAGTCAAATGTGGACGTACTGATCTCCCATCCACGTTGTGGATAAATAACGCTCCACAATCAGCTAATGTTAGTTTGTCCAACTCTAGTAAACACTAGTTAAAATAGCAAGTATTCATCAATGGTGTTGCATGATAGTTATATTATAATAATAATTTTTCTTTGTTTGACCTTTTAACCAAAATACCTAATTTTCTCATTTTGGTTTCTTTTTTTTTACTCAAATGAAATGCCAAGAATCTGAACCGGGATTTGATTTGAACCAGAATCAAAAGAAGTTGGTGTCGTGGGAATTTTAGGAAAAACAGAAGACTGGCAACAAGGGAGCAGTTCTTGTGGTTCATTCATGTCTGCAGAAGGGATGTGTTGTATTTTCCCACTACAGTTGGACTTTGTGATGAGAAGAAGAATCAGAATTGGTTTAAATCTAAACTCTGTCTAACCGTATGTTCCTGTATTTCTTCTCTAAAGCTATTCATTTATTTGCCCTCCTCCCTGTCTTTCTCTTTCAGGGAGTTGTCTTCGAGACATCAGACCAGCGTCCCGCTCAGGAATACCAGAGAGTCCAAGCTGATCTGACACTGACGAAGGGACAGGAGCATGCTGGTGAAGTGAAGTGATACTAAATGTTTACATTAAATAGGAAACCACAATAGTTAGCTATGTAAATCAGGTGATCTTGTTTGGTCTGGGACCCAGCGGAGTAACTATGTCGCACAAAGACCCAAATTAAATAGCTGCAAAGGTCCCGTGTGGACTCCTGTGCAGGGTCCATACCAGCATGATATCTACCTGAATATTAAGCCAAGTGGACAGAGAGTATCTTTATACTGTGTTGTTTTGAATACATTGTATGAGTGTGTGCATGTGCATGCACCCAAGATCTATTTTGATACCACTTAGCGCTGCACTGGTGCTGTTTATTTTACCAGTTGACCCGTAAATGCCTAACCAGGACTGTTTTTATTGTCTTACATAGTTGCCACTAATAAAATATTTATATTCTTTTGATTGTGACTTGTTATTTATTTAGGCGTAGGTCTGTCCCTGGGTGTGTGTGTGTTTTTCATTTGGCTTCCAAAACCACACTCCTATCATGTAATTATCTTGAGATGAGGTTGGAACTTCAAATTCGGTTGTGTTGTGGTTATTACATTTTAATTGAGTGGGAATATGCTGTGCGATGGAAATTCAAATGTTAGTCGGGTTTCATCTGTAGGTTAGTGATGCTCTACGATGTAAACAGTGGTCTCTGTTTCAAATGCTTAAAATGGTCAAATGACCCTGACAGGCAACCTCTTGCAAACACTGAAGTACCGGAAATTGTTATGTTATAGCACTGCAAAGCATATTATCCAGGAGTTCAGGGTGGACAGTTGGGCGCACCACCTCCAGTGTGACGAGCTGTCAGTGTTCCTCCCCTGACCTTAAAGAAGGAATTGCACACGTTCAAATTTGTATTTTTTCTGAGCACTTCAAGAACTTCTTGTCCATGTCGATGTCAAGTCAACGCTTTCTGTGACTGATTTGACATAAGTTCCAACCCATACCTGAAGCATCCACACACCGGGTGAACCCCATCACCTGATGAGGATCATGGGATGTGATCAAAAGCTCCACAACAGCCGCTAAATGGACCTTTTGGTGAGAAAACTGCAGTTTTCAAGGTCAAGAATAAACTTTGGACCTCTTTCAACCAAGAATATTTAGTTGGTTAAATGTAACCTAAACATTTTGGGAAATATATACATATATGATAAGCTCAATGCCACTCTAATGTTTGTATGCTGAATATGACGCTAGTTTAACTTAGCAACTAACAACTTAACAACTAGCTTGGCTCTGTCCAGAGGTAACAGAATCTGGCCACCAGCACCTTAAAAGCCCACACATTAACATTTTATCTCTTGTTTGTGAATCTGTACAAAGTGTAAAAATGACATTTTGTGTTTTTACAGGTGCCACATTACTGCTTGGCCGGGCGCAGGAACTTCCTGGAGTCTTGTCGTCACCGTGAGGTTGCCAGGCAAGTGCCAGTGGAATCACATAAATTTGACCGCTGGAGTTGTTTTTTTTTGCAGCCCTTGTATGTTCTCAAATGTACTGTACAAGTGTTAGCTGTTAACAAGCGAACAAGTGTACAATGTAGCAGTACACACTGACTGTTGTGTGTGTGGAGGAACTCTCCAGTTCTTTATTTTCCTCCAGTTCGTCTCCTTTTTCCTCTGGTTTCTGTACATTTATGAAGTAGATTAGGTTAGTTTTCATCATCTTGATGATGTTAGTGGTTGACGCTAGTTAAGCTAAGACATATTGTATCGTCGTTGCTGCCGTTGAAACGAATACACCGCGTATAAAACCTGGAAATCCAAGTGTCTCCCTGTTCATTTACACTCGGTGGCAGTGTCATGACAGCAACAGGAGAGCTTGATTTAGTGCCGGTGTTAATCTGTCATGCCAAGTGAGAAAACCGTCAACTGGATTTGCAGTGGATGGATGGAAGGGTGTGAGCTGAAACATTCCCACACTGACATTTGGATCAGTGATGAAAGGATTGTTAAAAGAACAAGCAGATGAAGACTAAAGAAGGGACAGCTTTCTTCTTCCTAACAATTTAGCCCGTCTCCTGTCTCCTTTTTTCAGTGAGAAGCATTCTGGTAGTGACCTATTAAAAGCTGTGGAATGTACAGAGCAGACCCTCTGACCTTGTAATGTTTTGACCCGGTAGTTCAGGATCAAAGGCAAAACCTGCACAAAACTGGCCGGAAATGCGGGGGTGGACAGAGGGGTCACATACCTCTGTTCACTTAGCCTGCACAGTTTCACTGCGTCAGAATACGAAATCAGCACTCAGAGACATTAAGCGTTAACCTGCTGCTTAGAGATTTAAATGTGTGTGTGTGTGTGTGTGTGTGTGTGTGTGTGTGTGTGTGTGTGTTGTAACTGGCTTTACAGGAAACTCGATCTGTTTTGAGGCGAAACAAAACAGGTCACATTTCAGTCAAACATTAACGTTGGGATGTTTAACTCACATTTCCCCGAAGTCCCCGAAAATATTGTTACTCTGCTTTGGAGGATTTGTATTCATGTTAGGAGGTCTTGACACTTCAAAGGCACACCAGACACGTCAAGCACACCTGCCTGTTTGTAGCATTTCTGCTAAGGCGTAGTGATTAACAGGAGTACATTTTCACTGCTGTACATATGTCTTTTTTTTTCTTCTTTTTTTTCCAGGGGGATTTGTCGTCATGAGAAATGTTTCGCCCTTGTGATGTTTCACATGAAGAATCCAGAAAATTGCTGTTTGGGACGTCCTGGGACCTGAAGGAGATGAGGCACACAGCGTATTATTACCTCTGCCACAGTTTTTGTTCCCGTTCATGTCTGTTTGTTTGCATGCTTGTCTTGAGGCCTCAAAAAGTCATTAACAGACTTTGTTAGGTCATGGACCAAGGAAGCGTTTGGTACGGACGTCACCACCATGTGCCCAAAAGCACTTTACTTGTTCACTGAACACTCCAGAAGTGAACTTGGTCCAGCACCGTTTATGTCTCCATTTGCAAAACCCTTTATTTTTTATTTTATTTTATTTATTTTTTTGTTTAATTTGCCACAGAAAGTATTCGCATAAGCTGAGGGGGAAAGTGTTTGTTTTCTAATATTCCATTATTTTGATTCTCTTTCCTTAAACCCAGTTGCCTAATTCTCGTAGGTAGTGAACATTTGATTAAAGTAAATTGTCATAATTCCTAATCACATATGTGGAATTCCACACATGCGCCTATCAACTTGAAGTGATCCTGCAAAAAATTGAAAAGCCTTTCAGTTATAAGATGCCCTTGGTAAATTTGAATGTTTATTTTGATCCCGATCCACCTTAAAAATTCGAAACATTTTCTGTTACTAAAATAAAACATTTAAAAGGTTTGTGAATGGTGTTGTAAGGAAGCAAAAACAAAAGGCCATAAAGATTTGAGTCTAATTGTTCAATTCAATCACTAAATACTGAATGCTGAAATTTAAATCATTTATAGCAATGAAACATTTTACTAAATGCATATATGAATTTCCCCAGTTGGTATTAAAAGTTGTGCCAGTATTCCAGAACATTCACAGTCAAGTCAAAAAATCAAGTCGCTCAAATTAAATTTCAATTAATTACAATTAGACACCAAAAGGGTTGGTCAGACCTCTTTCAGTCACATGATTTAAAAGAAAATTCAGATGAGCGACAGGGAACACCATCAGACACAGTGTTATGAACTACCTCTGTTAATCTATGTATACAGAATATGCCATATGAGATAGATAGATATGAGAAAGTTGCAGTCTATACAGCAAGTTGAAACATGTAAATGCGAGAAACTGAATAACTGTTCCAGAATGAGCGAGAAGGAAAATTGATGTGACAGGAATTCAGAGAGAGTTTGAAATCCATAGCTGGATAGGAACCGGAGGTTAATGATTGCCTCCTGTTTCCTAACATCCTCCCTGTTGAGCTAATCTACAATCACATTCTTTCATTCTAGGGGAAAGTGGAGGAGAGTCCCTCTGAACCTGATATCCCTGCGCCACGGTGGATGAGCGCTATGGCGAACTAACCTGGGAGTGTCTCGGTTTCGATCCTGGCAAGGACTGCAGCTTCATACCTAATGATAACGGCAAAAATAATCACCTCAAATGTGTATACATAATTAGTTCAAGTGCTGGCATGACAAGACACAGAAATAAGGTTACTCAAGTTTACGACGGTTGGCGAGGTGTGAAGAGAGAATCATACTGTAATTACATAAAAGCAGAACCGAAGAAATTCTTCTGACGTGATTTTAAATGACATCTCTGGCTGTGGATCATTCCTATCCCAGTTATTCAAGCCACTTTGTTCCCAGGCGATGCATCATGACTGGGTCACAATAACCTAGTCAGGCTCTGATTGTGAGAAAGACTGTTGAGGTGCCTGATTTACAGCTATATTAAACGGGCCATGTTGGGACAAAAACAAGTTTAAATGTTGAAATGTAAGTGTTGTGGCTGCATTCCATTCTGGATTGGATTGCACCAGCTATCCTTCACTAAGATTGTGTGTACAGCCCTTCCTAGCTTTTAAGCAATACTAGCTTGTTTTAAACTAGTGATTTCCTTAATTGGGGTGAACCAGCTCGTTTTCGGCAAAAACAAAAGCTCTAAAAACCAACTGTACACTAGCTGCCCAGCACCAAACAGCAGACAGACACAGTTAGCAACTAGCTGGTGAACACAGCTGAGCATTTAGCTGTCAACAGTGTATTATTTACATCTGCATACATGGAGAACTGTTTTGGTTTTTTTCTCGAGCAAGATGGAAATATCTGGTTATACTAACCTAGCTGACGTTCTTTAGTCCTTTTGTCCAACAATATGAGGTTTACAGTTTGAGGTAAATTGTTATACTTGTGAAATGTTAGTAACTAGTTAGTGAGGTGTAATCTGTTTTATTCAGTGATGCGTACATTTACACTTAGTAGACACTTACGGTACAACTAAAACTAAAAAAATATATTTTCAAAGTTGTAATCCTCTGTCCGTAATTGTTCCGTTATCTCTTGTTATTGTTTGCCAAATATGTGACAAAAAACTGAAACCAGAGAGGAATTTGATGTAAACGTTGTAAAGTGGGCGTGCCATAGCCTACAAACCACGCTGTTGCTAGCTGGCTAACAAATGAATGTTAGCTCTGTGCTGCTAAAAGTTGAAGATTGATTGATGGAGTGGGTGTCATGATATTATTGGTTGATTATTGGTTTCAGGCTTATGTAAGCGCACGTCATATTTTGTTTGATTCGATTTTTTTGGCTTACATTTTTAAATAGCTGCACAATATGACCTGAAAGGGTTAAAAATGCACTTTTCCTTTCATCTCGACTTTAAGAGCAGCTGGTGCAATCTTCTCCTGGTGCATCGAGATTACTTACAAATAAATGTAAATACCTCCTCAAACATGCCAACATTTCCAGCCATGCTGACGAGAGCAGAAAGGGAAAGTTAAAATGCGTTACGCACTCACACACGTCTCATACAAACACACGTGTTGCACAGGTAGTGGGAAGTGGCAGGCAGGAAAGCGAAAGGCAGCATCTGTTTCCATCTATTCATCTGTGGGTGGCGATGATGGGGCTGGAGTCAGAGTGAACATCCTGCGTGCCGCTCGCCCTGTCGCCTGGTCTCTCTCTCTCTCTCTCACACACACACGCACACACACACACACACAAGATTCCTTTCCAGATGTGCAGCCCCGCCGTTGCTCTTTTTAGCATCATCTGCAAAATCACTCATGGTGCTGTGTGTCCTTTCTCCAGAGACACCACCATTTAATAACGCCGTCTGTTTTGTCCAGTGGAAACGAGCATGTGACTGAAAACAGATATGCACCAGTCGCTTTTCTTTGGGCCAAATCAGAGCACAAAAGTTAAAGGAATAGTTCAGCATTTTAAAATACGCTTAATTAAACTCCCTTGCTGAGAGTTAGACGAGAAGATTGACATCACTCTCGTGTCAGCACGCCGCAGATGAAGCTACAGGTTAGCTTAGCTTGGCATAAATACTGGAAACAGCTAGCATGGCTCTGTCCAAAGGTGACCAGATCTCACCTCTAAAGCTCACTAATTAACAGGTTATCATGTCTTAATCTGTACAGAAACCGAAATGTAAAAATCTAAAATTCTTTGTGCTAAGTTAAGCTAGCTGGCTAGCTGTAGCTTCCTATTTAGCTTACAGCCATGAGTAGAAGTTACAATCTTCTCATCAAGAAAAAGAAAACGTTTATTTCCCAAAATGTTCCCAAAACTGTTCCCTTAGATTTGTTGCACCTTTGTATTCGATGTCTTCAGGTTCACAAAGTCCAAATTACACAAGCCCTGCTAAGCTAATTTGTTGGATATAGTTTAGCTTTAACAAGCCTGTGTGTCCCAATCAGAGCTTGTGTCGCTAATGTGGCCGTAAACCCGCCACGACGGCCTGATCCCTCGCCTCTCTAAATAATAAATGGTGTCACTGTGTAATTAGCAACCAAAATCTGAGGCTACAGTATATGTTGTAACACCACCCAACCCTGACCCCTCCGTGCAATGAGGACCCACCCTGCCTGCATGACAGTGATAGCTGTTTACTGACACCTGGTCGCCACAATGTCAAAGTAAAGGCAGGTCCTCTCTCTATATACGTCATTAAAATCAGCAGAGGCAGCTGCGCTTTTCCTTCTTCCTTCAAATATATAAATGTCAGATGTGATCAAAATAAGCTGCTTCTTAATTAATTTATCACATTTCAATCAAACCTCCTTTCATGACTTTTACGAAGCAGTTGTGTGTGTAAGGCATCATTACCTGTCTCTAATTCCTGTGGAGGATGATTGATAAGTTGTTGGTGCTCAGCTCCGATACCACCCACCTGTGGGAACACACACACACACACACACACACACACACACACACACACACACACACACACACACACACACACACAGCTCTTTCTCAGTCTGGGGAGAAACGGATGTCACGCTATGGTTGTCACTGCCTCACAGAATGTCTCTCACACACACAGACATTCACAGATCTGGTAAATGTCATATCCTTTGCTGTTTAAAAAAAACCCTGACACAGGCAGGTCTGTTTGCCTTTGGCAGCAGTGAGGAACGTGAGGTCAAGGCAGCGTCAGGCAGTGTGTGTTGACTCCTGGTTGATGTTTAATCCAGAGTTTACATTACTGCAGTCTGAGTGGGGCGCGGTCCCCATACCTACCATCACAACTGATAAACACGGCTGGAAATAGACTAAAACACTGCTGATTGTATAGTCACATGGGGCGGGCGCAGGCTGCGGACAAATCACAGTTTGACTGAATTTCAAAGCCAATATCAGTATGTTTGGATTCAAAGTGCTAAGAGAGTGCTATCAAACAGGATACATTGTACGCTGGTCGAAAAGTTTGATTGAAAGCTGATGCAAAACAAGTAATAGGAGGATCAGTGTAGTCTAGCTGAAAGACATTCTAAATTAAAAATGCATTGGTTTTAGTTGCATGTAAAGGTCTTAATGTTTAGTGGGAACTATTTTGACTGAAATATAATCCTCACATTAATGGGCAGGTTCACCCAAATTTCCAAAAAAATACATTCTCTAATTGTGTTTCTTAAAAAAAAAAAATGTGGTGTCTAGCCATGCAGATAATAGTAAATACTTTGTACTGAAGAAATAGTCCCAGTATAAGTCAGATATCTCAAAACCTCAGCCTTTAAAACCAAAGCTCTGCGTGGATAAATGCCTGTAGGTGAGGAAAATCTGTTTTTATGTGATGTGGGTGAACTGAAGCTTTAAAAAGATGCAGAGGTAACCTGCGCCTGTAGGAGATTTATTTCCTTAATTCTACGGGATTTTTTTTTTTTTTTGAATCGCAAATCTGTTCCTTTCTGTTGGCCTGATGGCGGTGATGCCCACTGTTCCACCCTGCGTGACCCTGCCCTGCCCATCTGGAAAACAAATGACTGAAATAGATGAGCGCACTTCCTCTGTGGCGGTCGTGATGTCAGGACAGCGCCAGATTAACTGCTCTGATGTTTGAGGCCAGTTTTCCAATATGCCTCTTTGTCTTTCATCTCCTGTTTTTTTTTTGTTTTTTTGTTCCCCCCCAACAGATGATGCACCAACGCTTCATCCAAATGTGTCCCCTTCTACCTCTGAACATCCCTCCTCAACACACACACTGCCGAATCGGTGAATCCTCAGTTGACTTTTCTTTTCTTTTTTGTCATCCAAACTACATTTCCATTTTTCTGTGTCTATTTTTTGTGTGGTGCTCAGATAGAAGAACTGATGAAAGGTGTTATAATCTCGCAGTCAAAGGATAAGGCTGTACTTTTGTTATTGTCAACAAATCTCATGAAAAGACCAAAACCAACAATGCAGTGGTCCGACTTCCGATAGTCCGAAGTATCGTCCTATTGCTCAGTACCTCCGTTTGAGTGACTTACTTGACTCCCTCTTTTCCCCATTTAGGGGTATAGGGCGTCCACCAGAGCTCCCCATCTCGCTCTCTTCTGGGCCTGGGCTTTTGCTTCCTGCCACCCTGTTTGAGTAATGTCCACTAAAAAAACAACTGTGCTGTGCGTTGAGCTAAATGCTAACCTCAGCATGCTAACATGCTCACAGTGACAACGCTAAGATGTTAAGTCATGTCCTGAGAGGGTCCATGAATGTGTTCAAACTTCATGACAATCCACCAAATAGTTGTCGAGACGTTACACTCCAAACCACAAATGGGAACCCCTTGGTGGTGTCAGAGGGAAAGTCACTAAAGTCAATAGGATTCATCATCTGGGGGCCATGAATGTGTGTAGAAAAGTTAGTGCCGTATTTCGAGTAGATGTTGAGATATTTCACGGGGCAAGTGAAAATTGCTGGTGGGGGGATTCATCCTCTGGGGATCATGCATGTCTCCCCCCCCCCCCAAAAAAAATGATGAGGTGATTTTACCACAGGCCACATATTAATGTATCATGTCATAAGGGCGGCAATTTCATTCCAGCTTTGACTCTTCTCACAAATCTAAACATCCAACTTCCTGGAGCAGGAGGGAGTCATTTACACAAATGAAAAGTTTAAATACAGATCTTTTTTTAAAACCACCAAGGAAGCGCGGCTCTTACTCAAGTACAATAACAGCAAAGAACCAGCAGCTAAAGTCTAATAAATCAAATCTAATAAATCCAGTATAACTCGTTTTTATTCACTCAGCTGCGGAGCAGATGTTCTTTGTTTAGCTCTGGAGCTTTTCAGTTAGTGTCTGTGTGTCTTTCCTGCCTCTGACGTCACCACCGCCGCGCTGTCTGTCTGGATGAGCTGCTCTGTCGTAAAATATTGATCATCTCTCCGCCCTCCCTGCTGGCGTTTGCCTTAATTGACTGGCAGACGAGTGCAGCAACGGAGCCGGAGAGATGATTGAAGTGACAGAATAAAACAAGAGAGGCAAAAAGGAAAAGAACCGGCTCATCAAGTTCATAAACGTCAAGGCCTGACTCCCTCCCCCTTCCTCTATAAATCACAGTGCCTCACTCACTCTTGTTTATCATCTGCTCTCACACTCTCTCTCTCTCTGCCGTCTGGCTCGCTCTCTTGTTTTGATCTGGCTCCATCCATCTCTGCTCTCTGGGTAATGAGAGACTAACTCTGACGGGGCAGATTCAGGCCAACGCGCTGGAACAATTCACAGCAAAGACAGTTGTGTTGCATGACACGATATGGAGGGCCGCGCGTATTTAAAGCCGCACGTGGCAGATTGTTTATGCAGAAAGTAAACCGATTTAGCTAACGACCTATTGCGAGGTGCAATTGGAGAATTGCAGGTGTAATGTTTACCACAATTACCCTTTTTCAGTTAGCGTGTTAGCATGCTAACGTTCGCTTATTAGCAATTATTGATGAACCAAAGTGTTGGGCAAATCTAAAATTTGACCTTATGACGGTGCGAGATGACAATTAAGGGATCACCAAAGTGAATTAATCCTGGCTGTAGGAAATTTCATGGCAATCCATCCAATAGCTGTTGACTAGATCTACTGTGGCTTGGATTTTGCATCACTTTGGCCAAAAATCAACAAGTGTCCGTCTTTCTCAGAGAATGTAAGCAGTAACGTAAAACAGCGTAGTAGCTGCTGTATTTCTTTGGGAACAATAGTGGCCATGATTACCGCCATATCTCAGCCGAAGATGCTGCACAGAAGTGATGGATAACACATAAGTCCCTCGCTCAAATCACAAGTCCTTTTCACGTTTCTGTTCATAACGAACAAGATGCATTGTATAAAATAGTTAGCTTTGTAGGTGTTGGTAGGTGCTTTTTTGAATTTAACACTTCCTGAACACAAACTTATCTTGTACATACATTGTGGTTTTTTGCAGACAGGACATGAGATTGATATTGGTATTCTGATCTCACTCTCAATATCATATATTTATTATCAGGTTGGGTAATAGTATAGCCTTCAATTCATTGGAAAGCACAGGTTGCTTACAGCGTCAGCATCTTTCCGGTGATGGTTTGGGGAAGAAGCTGGAATCCTACGTGGAGTTGTTGCTAGTTGCAAAAAACAGGTCAACCCTAAAAACACTGCAGGAAAACATTTCTGAGCCCAATTTGTTGTTATTTTTGTATGTCATTACGTCACATCAAGGTCTTTCCAGAGCAACTGCAAGGGAGTTAGACTAAACAAGTCAGACTAAACAATCAAGTCTCGTGGTATTTTGGTCTCCAGACGTGTCAAGCAGCAGGGAACACTTTCACACTAGGCCAACGTGTCAAAAAAATTCCGACCTGGTAGACTTTGTGTTGGCGTGAGGCGTCCCGGGCACAATCCAGTGCTCATTTTTGTCTCTGACACGCAACATATGTTGAATCCAGCGTCACCGAGCTGAAATTGCGTCCTTTCATCCTTTCCAGTAAAGGGCGGCTTACAGCCCTTTCTGACTGGAAAAGCTTGTTCCTGTTATGTTATTGCTCTCTCTCCACCTACGTTAATTAAATGCAGTGTTGCCAATTGTTTTGATTGGAGAAAAAAAAAACTTATTAGAGTTGCCATTAGCATTCATTCGCCCCTAGCATTTGAGAAGTTGCAAAGTTGGCAACATGGACAAATGCAGCAAGTACAAACCCGTTCTCTGGGACAAAGCACATGTGTGTTTGAATGAGTGCTGTATATCTGTATGACTTTCCTTATGACTGTGTGACAGTTGTTGTGCTGATGGCCAAAGAATGGAGTCCATACTATGTTTTCACAGAGTGTAGCTGTTTACAATAGAAAGTATTCTTGATATGTCCAACATAGAAATTGTTATCCCAAAGATTGATGCTTGTTGTACTTTGCTGCTTTATGTATATGTTCTATTTATATGTAGCAACAGACAAAAGTGTACATGAGACCTTTGTTGTATCTTGGCGCCATCTTTGATGCTAACTGCAAAAGCATTTTTGATGTGCATTCTCTCAGAGATCATTTACCAACCAGAGTTGGGTCTATTTATGCTCCGAAAAAATACTGTCCCCTCTTGTGGCCCACAGATTCTTGATGAAAAGGCTTCCAGTCGCGCCATGTTTGGAACAGCAGGTATGTAAGGTTTCAATTGTGTATGTAAAATGCTACTGATATGTATTTCAAAGCCACTGAAAACTTGATCATAAATCTTCAAGTTTGTCTTGACAACGCTGACTTTTCGTGGCTGAATGAGCCATAATCAAAGTTATGAAGTATTAATATCAGTTTAATACTCATCAACTCAGCTAATATGCTTTATTAGGGCCGTGTGGATGTGGTTTGACCACATTTGACTGACAGTGCCGGCAACTGTCGTAGAGAGCCAGAGTGATGAGCCTCTGTCCTGCTGGCCTCTGTAACTCTCATTCAGGATTTCTTTCAGCTGTCTTTCTGAAAAAGTGAAAAATTGGGATTTTAGCAAAGTCACTTGGTTTCGTCCATGGCCATAAAGTTCACCAACGCCGTCCTCTGAAGTCATTTTCTAAACTAAATTTTTGAGTTACCAGGTCACATCTTTTGGTAGAGGCTAGCTGCTTACCCACACACGATGTAATGACTGAATTTTAAACGGTTTGAAACCACATCTTCATGTTGAAGTTTCTCACACCACACTGTGCTCTCTCGCTTTCTTTTTTTTTTTTGTCTGCTGGTTCTCTTACATGCCTGCTAATGCAGTTCGACGTGCCCGTTACTGTATATTCCATCCTTGCTAGCCTCATCGGCTTCGGTCTTAATGCGGGTTGACATAGCAGGACAGCAGCTCTGGCCCTACAAGCTGTTTCTGCTTCATTATTCATGATCTGAGTCTCTCACTCAGTTGTCAGTGTTGGTAGATTTGATAGAGGATGTGGATTTAGGCACATTCTGCTTTGAAGTAAAAACCAGTCTAAATAAATAATATCACTGCTCCATAAGCTCTATAGATCATGAGCTAAGTGACTTGTTACTCAGGGGTCAGTGCTCTATGTAAGCTGTGATAAAAGGTTAATGATGGAGGGGGGTCTAATATGCCATGCTCACTGTGCAATGCTGCTGCAGCATGTGATGGAGTCCTGCTGAAAGCTTTTTTTCTGGATGCTGATTTTTTTTTGTAGCCATGTCAGCCTGAGGGAGGGCAATGGCAGTTGGTCAGTCAGGCCATTACTTTGGCTCAAAGTGAAATATCTCAATAATTACTGGATAGATGGCCATGAAACCTGAGGATGAGTTGTTATAATCTGGTGATATCCTGACTTTTCTGCCGTCAAGTAATATTCTGCTCGTCCAGTATTTTGGTTTATGACCAAATACCTGCAAAACGAATGACATTTGCATCAGCCCCAGCTGTACTTTGTATTTAGTGATAATCAGTGGCGTGTGGTCCATTACAGGCGTTACGTCACGTAGTTTGGTTTCTCTACGGCCTGCTCGCGTGAACATAAACAAATCTTTGGCTAGCCTGCTTGCTTTTTGTGGTTGTAAATTGTGTGTGTGTGTGTGTGTGTGTCAAACTCCGACACAGACCACAGAGGACAGAAGTAACGCGCCCGTAAATGACTCTTTCCTTTTTTCTGATGTTGTCATAATGACTTCTGTTGAAGGCCGTCATTTAGGGCTTCATTTTAACTGTGGGTGAACTACTGACGAGGTGTTTTAAATATCCAACGGCGAAAATTAAGCTACATCTGTCACCAGCTGTGTGACCGACGGGTGTCCCTGACTGTTGGCAACACACACACACGCAGCTTAAAAGGGCAAATGGAGGCACTGCTGTATCTTTCTCATTTTACCTGTTTACTTTAAATCTCACATTTTATGATGACCAGCTGCCTGAAGATTGGATTGAGTTCCCAACATCAGTCGACCCCCCCCCATCAGATCTGTTGTGACATGAACAGTAGTAGTAGAGACGGAGCACTACAAGAACCAGAACGTCCCTTGTTTATTTTGAGTTTTTAATTCATCCCGATGATGAAATTGCATTGTTTTTAAAATAATGGCAATGACTCCGGCTGTGTGTGTGTGTGTGTGTGTGTGTGTGTGTGTGTGTGTGTGTGTGTGTGTGTGTGTGTGTGTGTGTGTGTGTGTGTGTGTGGTCGCACCAGGGGTTTGTGTGTCCTCCAAATCTCACACACACACACACACACACACACACACGCACACACACACACACAGAGGCCCGCTCACACACACAGTCCTGTCTGGCTGTGAGCTCTCATCAGGGATTTACTCAACACACAACTGCACGTGCACACACACACACACACACACACACACACATTCACACACACTATCCTCTTTTATCCAAGCTGGACAGCTGTTGTGTGTATTCATCTCCTCGGCCTGAAGCACTCAGGGCAGCTCATTTATTTCGTTCGCTGTGTGGTTGTAAGCCTTTGTTTGTTGTGTTGTTCGTCGCTTTTGTTGCTGTTTTTCATTATGAGGTTTTCAGTTCATTCTACGTGACAATGTTGTATCATTCTTACGCTTCCTTTCCTCTGTAATCACACACACACACACACATAAAAGCACATATACATAAATACTGGTGTGTCTGTACCCACACACAGGTATAAAGACATAAAACACGTCCTTCAACATGTAGAGCTCTGAAATCCAAAGAAGTTGATTTGCCATCCGCATGTGAGCAGTCAGAGAGAACTGTTGAAATATACAGCAAGAAGTGCATTTGTACACGTGCTTAAATGGCAAGTTTGATGTCTGAGTAATCCGTCAGGTCATTCATTTTTCTTGCTACATTTCCCTGTTTTATAGCATCGTGAACAGAATGTCTTCAGATTCTGGACTGTTGGTCAGACGCTCTGGGAAATTTTGATCTGTACGTTTTCTCCCATTGTTATGGACGTAACAATTAGCCAATAAATCAAAAAGAAAACGGACAGATTTATGAATAATGAAAATAATAATTAGTTGCAACTTTTATGTGTGTTATTTGCATACATTTCTTAGTACCTGTACAACCCTTTAGCCAGTTTCAAGAAAGTTTTGAAACAAGCTGTTAAAAGGAGTTTTTATAATCCCTCTGGTTTTCCCATTTTGGACTCTAGTGTGCATGCTAAAGTGTTAGCATGGACCACCAGATGTCTATGTAACAGTTAACAGGTACGCTGATGAACGCCAGAGTCACCAGACGCTGAGTTTTTGTGAAATTTGATTGGCCACTCCATGGTCAGAGGCGGGACCTTAGTTCGAACCAACTGTTGGACGAGTGCGCCGGACTTTTGTTCGTTAAGGTGCGATCGATATATTTAATATTTTTTTATCACAATTTGAAACACAGGAAAGTAAGAAAGTGTAATGTTGTTAAGTAGATAGATGAGTAGTGGAGACAGAAATGGTAAATGAATGAGTGAAAGCCCTCAAACATAAGAGCACAACACAGAACACATCAGTGCTCACTCATATATATATATATATATATATATATATATATATACATATACAGTAAATGCATGTATATATGTTGCATTTCCACTCAACCAATATTCAAACACACACACACACCATGTTTACACTGCAGTATGTGTTTCCAGGTCTGGTTATGTAAACTGCTGTGTTTCTCTTAGAAAGACGTGAGCATCTGCTGCTGACTGGCCCTCATACCACCTCACACTGTTTCTGCCAAACACAACACCAGGGGGTCCAACACACACACACACACACACACAGTATTCCTACAGTGTTGCATAACCTAACCATATCGCTCTCTCTTCCTGTCTCTCTATCGCCGTTTGTCTGTATTTGTCTCTCTCTCTCTCTCTCTCACACACACACACACACACACACACACACACACACACACACACACACACACACACACACACACACAGTTGAAAGTATCCCCTGCAGCCTAAATGTCAAATTACATAAATTCCAGTGTGTTGAGTAAAATGAATGGTCTCACGCTGCCCATGCCAAGCATGGCACCAGGAGGTCAAACACACACACACACACACAAATAACCCCCGTAACTAGTGGCCGTATAACAATAGTTTGTTTTGTTTGAGATACTTTCACAGAGAAAGTTTTCCTTTCTAACTGACATGAATCTAAGCGGACAACTGTTCTACTGCTATCTGCATTACAGTGAAAGTGATGCTTGTGTGTGTGCGTGTGTGTGTGTGTGCACGTGTGTGTGTGTGTGTGTGTGTTAAATATGGAGCTAGAGTCAGGACAGGTTTGGCATTAAGACTACAAGCAGGGGGGAAATTACACCACAACAACAAACAAATCTAAATTATCCGATGTATCTCATTTGTTTAAGGACAACAATATGTGCTTGAACAGTGTCTTAACAGGCGACAGCTTCCCCACCCGCCTAGAACTTTTTTGCAGCACCTTCGGCTGTGGTGTAAGTTGTCAAATGTGGTCACTGGGCACAATGGCACCAAACCTGGCAACATCACTGTGACAACAAGACTCCAGGAGGCTGCACACCGTCACTGCACTTGGCTGTTGCTCATCAAGAAATAGTTCCAGCACATAACATCCCCTGAAAACAGTTGGAAGGTGTGTTTTTTTTAAACTTTGGACAGAGTAAGGCCAACTGTTTCTCCCCGCTTCGAGTCTTAATCCCGACTCCAGCTCCGAACACTGACATAAGAGAGGTATCGATCTTCTCATGCAACTCTTGGAAAGAGAGAAAATGAGCGCATTTCCCAAAATATTTAAATAACGGTCCTTTTGACATTACAGGTCTCCAGAGGGTTGTGGAGCTGGTGAGAAGAAAAGAAGAATGAGGAGCCTCCTGATATCAAATGAACCCCACGGTGTAACTGAGCCGCAATCTGCCACCGAAGACGCAGGAGAAAGTGGGTGTCCGCCGCCAGCTTGGATCACTCAGACATTCCTACGTTTACATCAATCCAAAATGGATGGACTCGCGAGGCAGCACGGCACACGCAGCCGCCGATGAATTCAGCAGCCGGCGAACCAGAAGCCAGAGTGATTTTAAAAACCAGCCAGTGGAGGAATGAAACGGGTGGTGTCAGATGACAGCAGACATATTGGGTGACACATTTACATGAGACAGAGATCAGCAGGCTGACAGTTGACTGAGCGGTGAGGCGGGCCCTCGGGGGGAAAACTTTGTACCTGCACATAACAGTTCGCCGGATGTAGACTCACAGGTATGTGAGAGACGCATCATTGGCTATTATATTCAGTATAGCTAAATATGTAGAGGATAGTGAAACGTTTGTTTTTTCCCTCGGGGTCACCAATACTAATATGTATAAGTCTTATAAGTCTCTTGTATTTTTCTAGCCCAGTTGGGTTGCTGACATTTCAACTGCTTTCATCTCTTACTCTTCAAATGACATTTCAGCTGCTTTCAGTGGCTCCGCATCAGCTGACAGTGCCATCGCTTTCATCTCGTATTCTTGAGCTGAGTGTTCATTTGCTTTCACTGGTTACACTTAAACTGGCACCTCATCTCCTTTCAGTGTAAACTTGTATACTGAAACTTCAAACCCTTCCATGTCTCAAGTCCTCACCTTTGGGGGGGAAAAAAAAAAAAGGCATCTTCAGCTCTTCTGAGAACCATTACTTCCACTTCCATCTTCCTGCACTATTCAACTGCTTTCAGAGCGTACACCTCAGCTGACACTTCAACTAACATCGTCTTGCAGTTTGTACAATTTGAATGGCATTCATTTCTTTAAGGACTCACACTTTAACTGATGTTTCCAACTCAGTGCATCACTAACACGTTGATGACTTCAGCTACTCTCAGTGCTTGAACTTCAACTGAGTGACTGAACTTCTGCACTTCCATTTTAACTTCTGTCAGTTTTTCGACTGCCAATTCAACTTTAGGCTCGACCTCTTTCAGTATTTTGGCTGTTTCGAATCTTTCAACTGCAACTTTTCAGCAGTGACCGCACATACATGTGGGCTTTTCTAGCTCTTTCTGCATCTTTCAGGAGAAAACTCCTGTTTGCATTGTATTGTATTACCCTCACACACTTTTTAGGAATTCCCCAACTGATGGTCCTAATGCTCAGAGCCTGTTGGGTAAACACTTCCTGCACTGGAGCCTTTTTCTCTGTCCTCATAAGAGCATTTCTCCAGTGGTTGTAGATGTAAGGATTCTGTAGACACAGGCTTTATAGATAATGCTACATAAGCAAAGCGTAGCTCAGAAGGTGTGGCATAATCATCAGAGAGATTCACTGCAGAACCAGGTAAACTGGCACAAAATTATACCCTTTGTCAGGAGAAATGTCTGGAATTCTCATGGTCGGACTGAAGAGACGATGACTGACGTAGGTTTGGCTTGACAGTGATGTAGACAACTAGAGAAATGACTTACCAGCTGAGTTTACCTAAAAGTAGTCAAACTTAAGTATATCCATGTAAGTTTATAATTGTAGAACGTAAACTCTTCCTGACCCCAGTACAGTAGAGGTGAATGGAGCGCCACCATAACTCTGGATAATCCACAGACCTGGTTGTAAAACCCCTGAAAGCTGTCCACAGCGAGCTCTGTGGATTATCCCGGCGTCACCTGGACAGTGTTTCTGAAAAGGGGATGCTGCTGTTGAATATTTAAAATGTCATTTATCACTGCTGCAAGCCCCACAAATTAGATTACATTGACTTCCATTAATTTGGGTGGATGCAAAAATCTCAGAGACAGATATCGCCAAACATTGAAGACAAATTAAACCAAAACAATCGGCATTGTCAGACACCAGTTAGTGAGAAAAGGTGTTTTTTTTTGTTTTTTTTTGGTCATTCGGGTGAACCGTCCCTTTAACACGCCACCTGCAGAACATGTGAAGGTATGTGTTACTAAACGGTAACTTGAGCTTTGCTCTGTATGTGCGTGCGCGCTTCAGGTCTCTGTTTCATCCTGTCATAATTAATGCAGGAGTTCATGCAAGAGCGATCAGGAAGCAGCGATTAAACACAACTATGCATGACGAGTATGACAGCATAACAGGAGCGGCAGTACGCACTATACAACAACACTCACACACACACACACACACACACACACCTTTCACCGTCAAGCACTGCGGCCCAAACTATCTTTCCATCTAAAAACCATACATGAAGTCATACATTTGAGTCGCTACTGTGCTGCTCACTTCAATTGCAAACCTGTGTAGAAGAGATGTTTAGGAAGTCGCCTCCCAACCCGAGGCGTGAAAACACTGAGCTGCACACACATAACGATGCTCTCAGACATGTCAGCCACGCTGAATAAAGCACAACACACTACAAGCCGAATAGGTTTTTGCAGTTTATTTCAACACTAACAGTCATGTGTAATAATGTGCTGACTGGCGTCACGATGCAGCCACGGTGCATCTGAGTGCTCTTGCTGTAGCCTCAGTTGTTGCTCTAGAGCGATCTATGTAGACAAAGCAGGCTGAATGTCATGGACTGATAAGCCCAAACTGTCCCTGATCAAGCGACATAAATTAGCTACACACAGGTCATTTTGGTATTTGGACACAGTTAACAGCTAACTCCACAGAAACAGCATCATCAGTCTCATCTAGGTGTTACAAGGTTATTGATTCTCACCATTTTACAGTTAGACAAAGTCAACCATGTAAGACTTGACATCACAACAGTCGGACAAAAATACAGAGTGATTTAGTTGAGGAATGATCTTAATTGAAATGATTTTAGTGTTCCGGTAGCTTTTGCTTGATTTGCTCTTTGTCTGTGCAGCTCCTGGACGATCCAGTGCCAGGAACAGCTAATACTGCTTTGCAGCAACTATTTCCAGGATGTTAAAAAAAAAAAAGAAAAAAAGAAAAGTGAACTGAGGCTTAAAATAGTTCCCCTTAATGTCGCAGCGTTCAGAGATGCAGGGACTGGGGTATTACGAATGTACAGGTCTGGCAACGTTGTAAAGACCCAGATAAAAAAAAGACGTGTTTCTAAGTGTAACATGTTTGTTACACTGGAAATGAGAATGACTGAATCATCAAGTTAGTCAAGTATGGGAAGCCGAGAAGGCCAAAAACACTTCCGATTTAAATTTCACGTGTTTTTGGACTCCCTGGCTTTCCATAGTCTTTGTAGCCTTTGTAAACAGTTGTATACTATCTTCTGTTGCTGTGGAGGGAGTACTCCAAAGTTTGAAAAAGTAATTATTTATAGATAATAGTTTATCTAAAGCTTCGACTTGAGACTTAATATTCTTTAACAGACTTCTAAAGCGGCTTTTTACCTGCTTTAAGCCAGTGGTTCCCAACCAGGAGGTGGGCGAAATATAAATCGGAGAACTGACAAAGAAATTTATTCTGTCCCATATAATTATGTTTATTTTTTAGATCATTTATGTTTTTGTTTTTTTTTAGGCCTCTTTAGGCCTCTATAATTATTCAAATCAAATAGGCTGAGCAGGTAGAAAATCTTTGCTCACTTGAAATACTCACAGCTCATAGAAATGTAATGTAACATTTGATGAGGGGTTGCGAGTTGACTTTGTACAGTTTTAAAGCGTCCCGAGCCGAAAGGGTTGAGAACCACTGCCTTACGCAACGAAACAGTCGCAAACGAGCCGCGCTGACGAAAAACAGAAAAAAAAAACGGGAATCGAACGTTTCGTGTTTAAATCCAGCCTACAGAAGCACGTTCAATAAACCGGACTTCTTGTGCTTTAAAGAGACAATATCAAGGGCTCGACGCCGCTTATAGCAGGCAGGATGATTCTCAAAGTCTGCAGTTTTCATTCTTCCAAAAAACGGATCCAATTCAGAGGGAAGCAGCTCCGGAAAGTTAATTTCAATCTTACTTCGACGAGGCCGAAATGAACCGATCCCACCCTTCATCTTGCATTTGTTTGACTGAAAGAGCTTCCGTAGCGTGTTTGTAGCCGACCTGACTGTGCATTAAGGGACGCTTGACGATGACCTTTTTAAAGGAAACCTGTCTGTTTGTGGCCATTAGGCCCACTCACAGAGTGCCTCGGGAAACGACGCTCGGCCTCGTCTTTCGGCCTCTTCAGCAAAAAGTCGTCCTGACGAGAAGCAAGCTCTTATTAACGCTTTGTAAACCTGTGATCAAGTTCACCTTAAAGTTAGTTTGAAGACTACAGGTTATAAGTGGCTTACTATAATACTCCTCTAAGGCTACCTCTCTTAATAAGTGGTACTCTGTTGACTCTCCTCGCGGAGGTCAAAGGTCAGCTATGGAGCAGCGTGGCCCATCCAAGCTCTCTGAGCGTGCCGTCCCTCCTAGCTTATTGTGCAACTACATACAGGAATTATTGCTATAGAATGACAGTGTCCGTACTGAGGTGCATTTTGGGTAGGGAAGAACGTCTCCCAGTATTGCCAACACTGATTCTCTGCCCCTGAGTTTGTGGCTTTGAATTGCATAAAAGTCCAACATGCTTCCAAACAAAGTGAGTCTACACCAGAGACTCGCACACAGGCGGGTTGTCAGAGTCCTGGCTGTGCATGGAGCTCAGGCCCGTGTCCGAGTCCTCATCGTTTGTATTGCAGGCCTTGGACAGACCTCTGGCCTGCTCCACCCAGCCGCTGCTCTTCTCTGCTGACGCCGGCTCGGCCTCAGCGCTCACTGCGCCCAGCTCTGCCTGACCGTCATCGGTCAGCGCGTCGTCCACTTGCTCTATCTCCATGGTCTCCACTTTGGCCAGTAGGTCCAGAAGTTCACTCTCCTTGGTCTCCCAGAGTGCCAGACTCAGGTCCAAGTCCCCCCTGATGGCGTCCAGGTCCGTCTTCAGCCGCAGGCCGATGTACAGACTGGTGTCCAGCTGCGTTTTGATCCTCTCCTCCTCCAGCGAGAGCTCGTTCTCGGACGAACTTTCCACATCTGCTTCCACAGCTGGAGGGGCAGACGCGGCCAGGCACGCATCCTCCGCGACGCCGTCTGTGTCCCTCGCCGCCTCCGCGCCTCTCTCCTCCCGCCGCCGCTTCATCCACCGCCGGTTGAGCTCCTCCTGGATCTCCCCGGTGATGCTCTCCACGAGCGCCTCGCGCTCCGTCAGCTCCTCCTGCAGCCGCACCACCTCCTCGCACCGGCGCGCGTACTCCTCGAACTGCGCGAGCGCCTCCGCCGTGCACCGCGCGTCCTGCCGCTCCGCTTTGCGCTTACAGTCCGAAGGAGCGGGACCCTCCGAGGAGGAGTCCACCATGTATGTGTCCTGCACATAGTTCACCCCGTGTCTCTTGATGCGGTCGAAGTGCACTTTGGCCTCGTACCGCTCGATCTCCCGGTCCAGCTCCTTGATCCTCTGGATCTGCTGGCGGATGGTGTGGTCCTGGGAGATCACCAGGTGAACCAGCGTCTCCATCTTCTCCACGGAGCCCTTATCTTTAGGAGCAGACTGCTCTTTCTTTTTGTTCATCTTATCCAACTTCCTGAAAGCCTTCCTGACTATGCGCCTCTGTTTCTCCTGGGACAGGTTGGCGGCGGCGGCCGCGGCGGTCCAGCAGGTTTTGGCGGTGCCCTTGAGCATCCCGCCCGGACCGCCGCTCTCCCGGCTCTGGACCACCCGGGCCTCGGCGCTGCGGGGCCCGTTGTTGGGCAGCGAAGCCTCGTTCTTCACCAGGACGAAGCGGACATTCTCCTGCTCGTCCCCCCAGGCGCTCCACAGCCGGAGGATTTTGGTCTTGTTGGGTAAAATCCTCTCGAAGCCTCTCCATTTCTCCACCACGCAGTAGGACTGCGGGGAGCCGGACAGCATCGCCGCCGAGGCGCCCTGCTGCAGGTTCTGGTCCTCCAGCAGGACTTTGACCACGTCGGCGCAGGTGGTTCGCTTCGTCAGCCCGGAGACCAGCTTCTCCTCCCGGCAGACCCACACGGAGATCTTCCCCTCCTCCGGCTCCATCTCCGGCTCAACTCCGAGCGCAGAAAGTTTCTACAACGTGTCCGTCTGTTTGTGGCAACTCAGACCAAAGTAGCCTTCAGGTTTCTGCCCACATCTGAAGCGGACTTAAACTTGGCCTGTAGAGGAGAAACTGAAGCAAAACACTGATCCAGAAGCTCCGCTCCCTGCGGATCAGCTCCCTCTTTAAACGCGCTCAGAAGTCCCCACATGAAACCTCGTCAGGACTCGTCAGGCTTGTCTCTTCGGAAAAGTGACATCCGTTCGTGTCCCCCTCCTGTGGTCTGCTCCCGGACTGCCTGCCGGGACCTCGTCCCTCTCTCCCCGGCAGATTGATCTCAGCCCCGCGCGGCTGCTCCGGAGAGGAGACGAGGGGAGGCGCGTCCTTGCGTCAGGACGGGCTGCTGTGCTGCGTGTGGGAGCAAACAGGAGGGAGCTGTAACGGCTGGGACACGCCTCCCTGCCCCCCCGCCCCCCCCCCCCCTCTCTCTGTCTCTCTCTCTCTCTCTCTCTCTCTCTCTCTCTGTCACACACACACACACACACACACACACACACACCTCTCCTGCACAGGGAAACCTGGACTGACACGCGGCGGTCTTGATGTGAGCGTGAAGATTTCTTCTTTTTTTTTTTTTTACAATGAGAGAGTTTGTTCGCAAAGCTCGTGCGTCCACGTTAATCTGCTCGGTAATCTCCCTCCTGCCAGTTTTTCTGCTTTTAATCTGCCATTTCCACACTCAAACCATCCGTTTGATGTTTAGACAAGGTCCCCAAGGTTAAAGACACTCCACTCCATGCGTCTGACACCCACTCACTCGGGATATGATGGCTTTTCGTGCAGAATTTAGGCCACATTTCATACCCAGAGCGCTTCACAGAGTAAAAAACAATGACTCTGATGAGACAGACCTGATCAAGTCTCAAGTCTCAAGATTTGGTTGCACGTTTGAGCTGCTTGGTTGGCTGAAATGCAGCTCCACGGCGCTCAGTCTTGACCCTGGGAACGAGCCAAGCGACCCAGAACCCAGAGGTCGGCGGGGTTCGTGCTGGGTCAGGAGATCTGATCAACAAGGATCAACTTTTACCAACTTGAGATGAAAGTACCCAACCGGTCTATAAAGTAGTATAATTAAAAATCGGCTCCCCCTCGATTAAAATGCTGCTCACACTGCGTCACTGACAGCCGGCCAATCCAATAATGAATCACACAAAACGTTATAGAGAATATAAAAGCTTTTAGTAGGTGCTTCGATGTAAAGATACCTATTTACAAGCAGAATGGTCCCTTTCACTGGTGCTTAACAAATGTATTAGACCCCCACCCAGTGTGAGGTGTTTGCCCCCGCTGCCCTAAATGAACAGTATTGCTGATGACCAAAATATTTGATGTCTTGATTTGATGTAATGGTTAATCCACCAGTATGTGCAAGCCAAGCTCTTTAATCAAGATGATATCTTTAATGCTAAAATAGAATTCTTGTTGTTATCCATGAATTCTCAAATTTACTGTTTTACAACAAAGCAGGACAAAATAATAAAGCACGTTATTATTTTTTGATTGAGATGCCAAATCACAGTTATTTACTTGCATTCCTGAACAGAAACATTTGTTTTAGTGGCTGCAAGAATGCAAGCTGTTATCAGGGCCAAAGGAGGTCATACAAGATATTCGGATTTTTGGTTAATATATGTGAATAAGGACTATTTAGTTGTTCCACTTTGTTATTTGCCTGATAAATAACAACACAATTTTTAGTTTGAAACATGTTTTTGACAAATTTCTAAAATATTTGTGTTTTCTCATTTTTATGACAGGTGGTCTAATGAATTTGTTAAGCACTGTATATATATATATATATATATATATATATATATAACACCAGTATAACATGAAAATCCTCATGAATATAACACTAAATTCAAGAGGACGAACTTAACTATAACTGCAGAATGGTCCCTTTCACTGGTGTCATATTTATATACACCAGTGAAAGGGACCATTCTGCATTCCGATTCGTCCTCATGAATTTGAATGCAGCACTTCTACGTGGAATAAAGTATTTTTACATTGAAGCACCTAAGAAGCTTTTAATTTCCCTGTAACGTTTAACATGAGTCAGATTTGACTGCAGCTGCAGGCGACATGCGCAAGCAGATTCTCTGTATGTTGCCGAAGCCGGTGAGGAGAGCACAGTGCTTCCTCCATCACTGCGTGTAAACATGTCTCTTCGTGTGTCTCACATTCTCAGTACAATAGTTTGTTTTTTTCCCCCCTGATGTCCCGCACAAACTAGGACTAATGAGTCCAGGTCACCAGCCGAGAAGAACCACAGGCCGCAGCTAAAACACAGACGAAGCTCTGCTTACTCAGCGGAGTTCCACCCCGGCGTGCGTTGTCGCACAGTTTCATCTTCGTGACCCCCACGCGGCTGAGCCGAGTCTCGGCGTGATGAAGCTCAGCTGGGCCGAGCAGAAAGCAGAGGGAGAGCCATCTATTACACGCCGCACATGCTGTCCGACCCCCGTAATCGCCTCCTCCAACTATTTCAGGCCACAATATGGTGGATGAAACTCATAAAGGGATTTAAATGCATTAAGAGGGTTTTTCTGTGTGTGTGTGTGTGTGTGTGTGTGTGTGTGTGTGTGTGTGTGTGTGTGTGTGTGTGTGTGTGTGAGAGAACAGTGCATTAATGGCAAGTGTTCATCCCCACCAGCCCACCATTAGCTCAGAGAGACTCATCAGGTCGGGTTTGTTGGTAAAATACAAACTGCTTGGAAAAAACATCTGGGAATGTGTGAACACACACACACACACACACACACATACCCAGACACAGCAGTGTGTGCACACCCCATTCAGAGCGTGCATTACAAACCCGCCAGATCTGGATGAAGATTATTGTCCCGCCACGTCTGGGATGTGAGATAGCAGAGGCCTGTTTCTTATCTTTGGTCTCATTTCCTGCGAGGTCCCCGCGTCTCCCTGACCTGCAGGCTTATTATTGGACGTGAGAGGCGTGGAGTCCAACTATGTTTGGCCTAGTTGTCTTTGCATCCGAGTCCTTTGGTTGTGTGGCAAGCCCTTTTGTGATTGAAAAGTCCCATCTAGTGTGGCGCAGAGGTGCAATCCATCAAATCCGCTGCGAGGTAATAATGATTCCATTACCTTAATGGCAAATTAATATGAATGGTTGGGGCTGTTTATGCAAATCTATGCATGAAAGCAGTGTTTTAAGTTCATTGTGCCATTAATGGAAATGTAGCTGCCGCGGTGGAGCTTTGGGTTGAATTCTTTGGGTATGGCGCCCTCTGGTGTTCACAAGGAGAACTACACCGTTGGAGTCACATGAGGCAACAGTCTTGCAGCTCTCTCAGTCGCTTTCAAATGAAATGATGATTCCCAAAACGCTGAATTTCTCAAAAGCAGCCCTTATTTGCTTCCACGCGTGATTCAGTAAGTGTAAGTATGATTCCCCTCGGTTGACCAGGTGATGCATTCAGGGTACTCTCAGTGCTGAAAGTGGATTACGCTGCCTCTCTGATGAACTGTATGATGTGTTTAGTGTTGAGCTCACATGCAAAATGTTTGCCACAACCTTTGAAAAGGAAACGTCTCATGTTTTCAGTGATCTCCCTGCAACACATCACTTCTCAAAGGCGTTTACACTGTTTTTCTCAGTTTCACTCAGTGTCAACACAGCTTTCAACACTGTGTGCTGCTTTCAAATGCTTGCGGTTTTGTGGCTCCCACCTTTCCCAATCCGCCGCCAATCTGACCGTGGCCGGGGTCGAAGCCCACCTCGACAGCTCCGTCAGGTACAGGGGGGCACTGTGACCCACGGACTTAATGCAGCTGCCGCGCCGTCAGTCAACTGGCCATTTGCAGAAGCTGCTCCACCTTTATGTCAGGAGACATGCAGCTGGTCCGACCCTCATTTGGTACAAACTGGGCTTAGAAACCTGTTGGAACTGGTGTTTGTATGACAGGAGTTTAGTCCCTTGGCTGTGGAGGATGTTCAACTGTGTTATTGGGTTACTTTATGCAATAGTCGGTGATAAACTCCTTTAAGGAATTGTGTATTTGTCTTCCATCATTGTGACACGGTTCCTCAAGAATTTTGGGGGCAGCGATGAACTTGTTGACTTTATCTCGACCACTTTTCTGATTACCTAAAATTGTCCCCACCTCTAATTTGACATTAATTGCATATGTGTCCAAGTACAGACCAGGAACTGTAATAGTCCTGCTAAGGTGAGCAATGTACAAATAGTTAGGCATATTAACGTTATAGTAGAAGCTAGTACACTTGGCTAATATTAATGTATTTGTGACAAGGCTGTGCTGCAGGGTGATTCTGTGCTATTGCTTTTGACTTGGCCAACATTAACTGTTCTTGTTCTTCTCATGGCGGCATGATACTAAACATGAGGAGCATCTGTCTTTCTTCCAGGATTGAAATCCCATCTGTGAGGCTACAAGCTTACTGTAGTTAACATTGTAGAGACATAAGGTCTTATTTCTTGGTAATACGTAAGTAGCTGTGAATGTGGTAAAAATGCCAGTTACCTCATTATCTACTGTTGTGCTGCAAATCAGGAGTTCCATTCATTTTCATGTGGCTTTGTTGTTGACACAGACGTCAGGGAGAGTCAGGAGAGGACAGAGAGAAAGCCCCGGGCCAGGCCGGGACAGAAAAGAGGAGTGGACAGGTAAGAATGTTTCGCTCCGACAGCACGTCCTTCTGATCTGAGCGCCGTTTTAAGCCAGATTCTCCCGTCGCTCGTTCTAAGCGCATGAACAGAGCGGCCTTTTGTCTTTTTAAGTCAGGGTGTATCACTTGGTGGTTGTCACTACAGGTATCAGCACATCCTTCTGATGTAATTGTTAAAAAAAAACAATCGATCCCATGTGAAAGACCAAAGCTGGACAAATGTAGTCATAATATATAGTTAAGTATTTCAGGAAATGCAACAGAAAAAATCCCCAATTTGTTTTTTTTTTTGCGAAATGTATAATCAAACCTACACCCTTGTGCAGAACTGACGTGGTACTTGTTTCAGAAGAATGTGCCTAAGCAACTGAGAAAGACTGTACATGAAGGTCCACTTACTGCCCCTAACTGTAAAAATCTGGTCAAGTGGGGACAATTTATATGATAGGGAGATAATATATATATATAATTTGAATAAAATATAACAAAGATCCATTTTATCAGTTGACTCTGGACATCATTGTTAATGTGGACTAGTGAGTAAAGACAAAACCCCGGAGCACAGTTTGGAACTGACCATTTATTTAAACTGAATAGCATATGCGTACAAAGTCTCTACAAAGCTAGAAAATATCTAACATACTTTTAGCCATGAGGTGGGGGGGGGAGGGGTTACAAAGCAAAGATCAGACCCTGTGCAGTACCAATACACACACATTACCAGCTCCTGGATTTTCCTAAATGTACTCTCTTCTTCGCAAAATAGGATAAACATTAGAATATCAAAGATATACACAACATCTGTAATAAACGTTATTGTCACCTTTATACAAAGCACCTTATCAAAAACCCTCAGCGCGCACGTGCACGCAGGTGTGCTGCGCGCGCACCGGAGCGAAAAGATTCAAGGCCATTTCGGGATTGATTACAGACGGGATCTCTGTGCCACGCGTGGTTTCGGAAAAGAGGAGCGATGTCCAACTTGCACATACGACATTAACGACGCGGACGACGGTGATTCAGACACTCGGCAGCTCGCTGAAACCTTTTCGACGACCTGTAGGCGCCGCGTACACACTGCTGTTAGTGTGGCTGTATGAGAGCGAGCGCTTCCTTCCTGTAGTTGGTCATGATGGGCGGACATGCGTGGTCCTTGTAAAGTTGGACATTTAGGGCATTCTGATAAATCACAGTTTCCAGTGACCTTCTCCTACAGGGCTTCTTAAGTCTGCCAACCGAGCTGATGAGAGGGGTCCATGTTTGATGAGGTCCAATTAAAACGCGTCTCACTTTTTGTTGATATTGTTGTATTTATCTGTGCGGTTTTACTGTTTCTAGGTTGAGAGTCCTTTTCCCTGACACTTTTTGGCAGAAGCTTGTAAGCTAGCTTGTAATAAATCCATTTCCCTCTATATGTTGTGTCACGTGATTGACCGTCTTTGGTAAGCAGGTGGGAGATAATGTCCAGACAGAGGGCCATTATTGCAAAACCAGCCCCTCTGTGGCCGTGCGTTTAGGTTGTCATGTGCATGTTATGTGTCTCGGTGCTCTGCAGTGAAGGTCCAGCAGTCTGGGGGTGGGGTGGGGTGGGGGGTGGCTGTGACCCTGAGAGACACTCAAAGGAGTCTTTTGTGAGAGAGTCAAAATACAGTGGTTTTGGACAATGGCAAATCTAAAGATGGCTCTGTTTTCTCTGTAAGATACTGGGTACTCTGGACACCACATAGCATCCCAGCTGGCCACAGGAAACACAACCCGGTGAGTCTTGGCACTGTGTTAATCAGCGTACTGTATGTTACAGTATGTTTAAAAAAAAAAAAGGCTCTGGGCCTCCGCACGTCAGTTTGGTGGGGGTTGTTTTTTTGGTCTTTGTCAGTGTACGTGATGGACATACCGAGTATACACGATCAAAGACATTTGCAAATGAGGAAAATGTGTCTTAACTCTCTGCCGACCACCCAAAAGGAGGTCTGGGTCTGTTTCAAGACGCAGGTTCACTGAGTTATCCGGCTAACTTTGTTGAGTAAGTAAGTTATATATGAATTTTTTTTTCTGGCCACGTGGGATGCTAATTGTAGTCTTCATTCCGTTTTGAAGAAACAGTTTGACGCTTCCTTCGCTTTCTTGCCGAGAGTTAGATGAGAAGGTTGATACCACTCTCATGATGGGAGGGTACATATGGAGCTGCAGCCGGCAGCCGGTTAGCTCAGTTTAGCAGGAAGACTGGAAACCGGGAAAAAATAATAATCCGGCAGCTATTATGCCCAGCTTGTTTAATCCATACAAACACCAATGTGTAAAAATGAGCGTTTCAATGCAGGAGTATTTCTTGCACAGTAACTTCTGGTAAACCACAACTTGTTGTTTTGACAAAAAAAACATGTTGATCAGTGAGTTTTAGAGGCGCTGGTAGGTGGATTTTGTCACTTTTGGACAGAGCGAGACTAGCTGTTTCCAGCCTTCATGCTAAGCTAAGCTAAACTGACAGTGTCATGGCTCCGGCGTCATACTTACCCAACTTGAAAGTGGTATCAATCTTCTCGTCTAACTCTCGGCAAGAAGGTGAACAAGGTGAATAACCCACAATGAAAACACCATCACCAATAAGGACTCGCAACCAGATTTGATCCTTTCTACGGTCAATGACGGCCCAGGTCTTTTTCAAATATGTTACAGCGTCAAGCCCGAGTCGCATTTTATAAATGAGGCACCAGACGATACCTAGTGTGCAAGCTGTTTTAACATGAACCTATCACACACACACACACACACACACACACACACACATGTAATGCACAAACGCGAATACATGTAAATGCTGCCGCGAGATAAACATGTGAACGTGACTCACTAACATCCTGTGGGAAATGCAGTTAAGGTTCTTCAGGATGGTTCAGCGCTGACCGTCTACAAACTACGACAAGAAACAGCCATTAAATATGGAGTTTGGATAATTAGCCCACAGACACTGAAAACTGGAGCATGTCATGCCTAAATATGCCCGTCTATACACCATCTACAACACCAAATTATCTGGACTCACGTAAAACTGATTAAAATGTCCACTGCTGTTCCCAACGAAAGGCACTTCATGCTGCGGAGCATGACACAGACGAACCACCTGCTACAGTACACTTCATCAACAGTTTTTGGTTTTTGACTCATAAATGACTTTAATTCTGATATAATATCGAGCTGGAAGAAACCAGTCGTGGATCGATTAAAGGGAACTGTGTCTTTAACTATTTTGATGTCCTCTAAAAGTTAAAAACGAGCGCTGAGAGCGCTGCCCCGACTCGCACAATGAAAAAAAAAACAAAAAAACAGGTGCCTAGCCTTCTGGGCCGGGGCAATCTTCAATTTGAACATGGACGTAATAACATGCCATTTTAAAGCTCGAGTTAGCTGGTGCAAGAATGTTGAACTAAGCTACGTTGAAGTTTGCAAAGTGAAACCTGGTCGGCAAAACCGCGGGTTTGAAAACTATGAATGACGTTGTATAGTTTTAAAGAGTCACAGTGCTTCCCAATGGACTGACCACAATACATGTAATATTGAAAGTATAATCCTTAAGATTTTCTTGAAATCAAACTTTTTTAAAACTTTTTTTATGGGCTTTCTTTATTTTTTTCTTTTTTTACAGCAATAGCCATTCCGTATATATATTAAAATTGGCAGCTGTCATTGTTAGTGGCAGGGTCTGCCATTCCCACGCTGGATTCAAATTGCTCCTATCAAATCCCCTACAGCCGCATCACAGCTGTATTGAGTTACCGCTAACGCTAATGCTAACCCAACATTTCCTACTGATGCTGCTTCAAATTAAGAGCATTCAACTGACGAAACCCAGCGTGGCTTTTATTGTGAAGCAGTCGCCTGCCCCCAGGGTTAGTGCTGCTGAAATCTTAAGGATTATAGCTGTAACGCGCTTAAGTATTCATTTAATCATGATGACGAGTCACTTTAAGGTACCTGAATTATTCAATTTCACTTATACTTTCTTATTAACATAAATTTGAGATAGTGTTCCTGGAATTAAAATATAGTCTATGTGCTACTATCAATAAACAATTTCCCAAAGTTTTAGAAGCTAATCTTTCTTCTTTTTTTTTTTCTTTTTCTTTTTTTTCTTTTCTTAAAAGAAAACATTACAAAAAGGTAAAAATTTGATTTCTTTTCTTTGGGACAAACCTCTTTTTATTTATTTTTTTTGTGCAAGAATGCAGCTCGCACAATTTGCAGTGGCTATCTGTACAAAAAAAACAAAACAAAAAACAGCTCTATACTGTACTATATGATAATGCAGTAGTGTTATTTCCTTCTCTGGTTATTGATGATACACAGGGTCTGACCTTCAGTGTTCGTCACTATCTGGGCAGATAACACACACACGCACACACCTTTTGTCACGTGGGGGGGGGGGCAAAGTTGTGAGATTTCATTCTTTCTTCTTTTTTTTCCCCCCTTCTTCCTTCCCCAATAGCATATGACAGAAAGAACACTTTCATTTCCATCACCAGAGCGGCAAAAATACGAATTCACTGGGAGGAAGAGGGGGAGAGGAGCCAATTAACAGGAGACGCGGCGAGTCTCCGGGCGGTATCGGAGTCGGGGTGTTCTTGGGAAAACCGCCCGGGTCGATTCTGGCGCGTTGTGTATGGCTGCGCCGCCTCTGCAGCTAATGAGCGTCTGATATTCAGGCTGGAGTTAATATTTGCGTGTTGAAATGCTCCCGTTGAGGAGGATTCTGCAGCATACTGTGTCATATCTGGTGTTAATTAAAAATGACCCCATTATTGCTGTGATGGGGGGGGTTTTTTCGCGAGCAGCAGTGAAAGATTTTTTTTTTTTCCCCAGATTGTTTGGCTGAAAGACACTTTTGTAGAATTCAGTTTTGTTACCTCCAATGTCACCATTAATCACCAAGCAAAGGCCATATGTGTGTGTGTGTGTGTATAAGTGTGTGTGTGTTATTCCTTGACGAGTCGATAGATGTGGTGCTGTGCTCCGTGTTCGCTGTTGGACACCTCGAACACACACGCCATACACAGCAAGGTCTCCTGAGTGTCTCTGTTGCTCACAACCTGGACACACACACACACACACACACACACACACACACACACACACACACACACAGAGGAAAGAATGAATAAAACGTTGAATATTATGTTGATGTTAAATATGTATCTAGATAAACCAAAAAATACATTTATTCATACTACTACTAACACACACACACACACACACACACACTGACACAGACACACACACACACACACACACACACTGACACAGACACAGACACACACACACACACACACACACACACACACACACACACACACACTGACACAGACACACACACACACACACACACACACACACACACACACACACTGACAGGTGTCCTCACCAGTAGGATGGTGAAGTTCTCCAGCACACTGTTCATCATGTATTTCTCTGGGAGGTGTTTGAGCTTGTGGATGAAGTTGATCATGTATTCACACATTGGAGAGCGACTGATTCTGTAGACGAAGCGCCCGTTCTCAAACCTCGCGTACTCCGTCTGGGGGAGAAGGGGGGGGTGGGTCACAAGTCACACAGCTTTCTGGATGTATAAACCTAAATCGAGCACTTCATTAACATGGTTTTCTGTAACAACACTTGATTTCAAGCATCCGTTTCCTGAAGGATCTGCGAACAAAGGACTCTCAAGTCTGAGGACTTGACTTTGAGTGTCTCCTGTTTCTTTGTCCCACCAAAGTGTCCACTGTTAGACTTTAATTTAGTAGCTGTGTAAAACCCATCACTTTCTGCGGGCTAGCTCGTTTGATTTCAGTGATAAAAGTGCAGAGGCAGAGCACACGACAACAATTTGAATCGGCCCTCACCTCCACCTTCTCGACCACCTGCTTGCCGAAGGAGCAGACCTTGGTGGAGCAGGTGATGGTCATGTTCTCCGAGCTCTCGTATTGGCTGGTGACGCCGTAGAAGGCCGCAGGGTCGTCCTGCATGTTGTGATTCAGGTCCGCCTGGCAACCACAGAGCAAACACGTTACCACCTACAGCATTAGAGACAGCAGAGACGCAAAAAGGGGGGGCACTGGCTGCTTTCTGCCACCAAAAGGGTAGCCGACAGTGCCCTCTGCTGGCTGCTCGGACACTGAGCCAGAGTCTGTAGCATCTGGATGAGGCTGGCTGGATCCCCTCATTATGTGGAACGGTACCTCGATTTTTATAAAGTAAAGGGACAAAATTATGTGTCAGTAGTCACAGTTTGTCTCATCGCTTGCTGCACGGTCATATTTGACATAAAGATATATATATATATATATAGATTGCCATTGTCAATTCCAAATCACACATGATACACATTAACTTTCTTTCTTGCTTTAAATTACAAAGTTATTACAAAAGCATATGCCACTTACACCCACCAGTTTTGTGTGCACACTGACTGTCCACTGTGCAGAGTTTTCGAGGCAAATGTGTGACATCGGGCTGCGTTAATGAAACTGACTTGACATGAACAGACGGCTTGTGCATCATTTTCCCAAATTTAGCCATTTCAAATGGAAAATGTTTGCCATTTTTTGGCATCTTTGAAAACGTTTCATTTAAAATAAACAATTTTTGCCGCACAGCATGAGATGGTTCCTTTTTTCTTTTTCTTTACTGCTTGAGGACTGTGAGCACCACCACCAACAAAATTCTGTTGTTGTGTTGGGAAGGAGGCAGAAGTCTCAGCGCAAATCTGTTTTGTTTGTAATTTAGGTGCACTGACCTGTTAAAATCGGAATTTTTATCATTAGCTTTGGTGGCAGATTTGGTTGTGCTTAGAGGAACTTCTGCAAATGCATACAAATAGTGAGTTGCTCATCTGCCTTCTAAAAATACTTGAGGGCAAAAAAATAAAAATAAAAACACTATTCTTGTGTAACTTTGAGTCAGTGAAGTTGTTCAATCAGAGCAGTGAGAACACGCTGCACCTGGATTACAGGCTGACAGAAGTTTGTACTGTTTGTAATGAGTTCTCTAAGGAGCACTCTGTGTCTCAGGGCTGAGGACGCGCACACACACACACACACACATATACAAATACACACCATGTGCCAAGTTACCCACTCGCTCACACACGCAAACATCAAACTGTGCTCTATTAAAGCAGCAGATTATCAGAAACATGCTCCATTGTGGCAGATCAGAGAGCTTTTTAATTAAATTCAGAGGGGAGGCTCTCTACATAACACACACACACACACACACACACACACACACGCAGTCCCTTTTTTTGTTTCCATGCTACACATCACATCTCATCACTTCTACGCTTACTGTATACTGAACCCACCTCACAGGCCCGCAGGCTTCTGTCCCCCCCCCCATTTAGTGTATATGTCCATGTATGTCTCACATCAATGTGTCCCAGGCTTTTTGCCTTTCATCACGTCCGCAGGCGAACCTGCCACCGCGAGTGTAAACTGCAACAGTAACAGGGGAGCAGTCAGTCGCTTAACCATTTAAAAATCGGATTGAGAAAGCGAATCCATTATGTCGTAGCCAAGTGTAATGCTGGTGTCTGAAGTGAGCATAAAACTGAAGCTAGGATTAAAGTCCCAGATCAGTTGGAAAGATCCGACGAACAAAAGCCGTCACACTTAGTGTCAGCGCAACTCTGATGGAAAACAAATGAGCAAACGTGTGATCGCGGGCATTCTGTTGCCGGGATTTTTGAAAGCCCTTTGGTGTACTGCTGCTCCGAGGAAGACACACACACACACACACACACACACACACACACACACACACACACACACACACACACACACACACACACACACACACACACACACACAGGTGGAGACAGAGCAACCTGTGAGTCAGGAGGTGAGCAGGTGTTCAAACAAAGCGACTGCGCTTTCATCAGCCCACCACCTCCATATCCCAGGTGGAAAGACAGAACACACACACACACACGTACACACACACCTGTAAGTGCAGACAAAGGCACGGCACAGGGTGGAAAAATACAGGGGTGCGAGCTAACCCTGCTCATCGATGACCAAAAGAACTCCCAAAACAAAAGTAAGAAAAAGAAATTAGCAGACGGTATGAGAAGCCAAAGACGGTACTCTGGCTCCGGTGCAGAGAGGAAATGAAAAACAAACCACCGAGTGAACAGGAAGCGCGCGCGTGTGCTCACCCAGAACTTGATCAGGTAGAAAGCGTTCTGCGGGCCCTTGCCAAACAGCTCCTTGAGGCCGCCCTTCTTCTCGGGGAACTTGTCGTAGATCTGCCTGATGTCCACGCACTCCAGCAGGGGGTCGCTGTAGCTCGGGCTGCTCTGGCTGATGTGCACAAACAGGTGCTTGTTGTACTGAGGGGAGGGACACGGTTGAATTAGGCAAAGGTGGGGGGGGCGGGGGTAGGAAACTGAATGTGTCTAAACACTGAATGTAAACATAACTGTGTTTGTTTACAAGAAGGGCATCTTTAACTCGGGGGGGGGGATTGGTGTCAACATTATTATCAATGCCTTAACAGGTCAGAATGTCACAGTTTTAAGCGACTGTCAAATGTGTCTACTTATCACGTCGAATGAAACACTGTTGTAACTGTATTACTGGATCTGAGCTACAGTCACTAAGGTCACTTAGGATTTGACCTTCTTCTTTCTTTTCTACTTCTTTACAAATTTTTTTTTATATATAGAAACAAGGTAGATTTGTAATTATAAACTCATCATGTGTACTACTATGTTGTATACCACCCATACAGGGGCTGGACTTCCTGGAAAATATTGGCAATCTACTGTAAATCACGATCGCAGCAGTGGTCAGATAAAACCAAAAACAATCACTTATCCAAGCTAAGCGATGCGATTACCTTCGCGGTGTGATGTGAACGCTACCTGCGAGGCCCTCGCTTACGGTACTGTAAAGAGCCGGTTTCAAAGTCAACATCGAACGGCTCGAGGTTTTTAACTGTCACCGCAGAACGCAACAAGATGAACGGCAGCCGTCTGTGGGCCCCGAGCTGGAAAAATGACGGCGGGGTCCGCGATGTGGCAGGGTGACAGATGGACTGAGCGGGCAGAGAGAGATGGAGCTCTGCAAAGGTTCTTCATACTAGGATACGCACAAAGGGCTTTAACGCTGTTCTCTGCTGTGGGGTTATCTGTCATCTCTGTTTATCGGACAATGGGGAGTGCTTATTGTAGACTGGTGCTCTGCGTGTGTGTGTGTGTGGGGGGGGGGGGGGGGTAAACTCACTGCCTCCTGGTCCCTCTGTGTCTCCAGGAAAGATGAAAACTCCACCAGTCGTAGTTTGGTGGTGCCGATGGAGCGACCCTGCCACGCCGGCTCTCTGTGTGTTTGGGCTGCAGCGGGAGGCTCGTAGCCTAGACAACACACACACACACACACACACACACACACGCTCTGTTTAACCTCACTTCACCACTGTCATCGTGTACAATCGTGCTATTTAACAGGGTTAGCAGCGAGGCTAGCGTTATTCTTTGCCACAAACGGGCCAAATTTATGCCTTTACCGGAGCCTCGTGCACAAAGCCTGAATGAGGAGCGGCTGCGGCGTTGAAAAGCACTCCACAAAAGCAGACGTAAAGGCGTAACAATGACGAGGCCGCGGGGAGATCTCTTGGGTGCTGAATCAAAGCTCACACACTCCATTTAGCTTCACGCTATTGTAGCCGGTGGCTGCCGCCGCCCGCTTTGAGAAAAGTTTACAGCCCTGCGGCCGTTAGGAATGCATTGTGAAATATCAACAATACGGATGAGTCAAATGACAAGCCGCTTCCTTAAATTCCTGACAAGCGGCTTTTGTTGACCCATCCCGCAGTCGGCCACGTGGCCCGGATAGGCCAAACTAGTGAGCCCGAGGGCAAAAATGGGCTGTGTGTTAACTGAACATTTAATTCTCCTAATTGTTTTTTTTTTGGTCTGATGTCTGGAAAGTGCTTTGACCTTTGAGCATTTTCAAAGTTGTTCTTTCGACTGGCTTGCTAAAAAGCAGGGCGGATTCCCACCTGACGTTGCTGTTCAGCCAAGTTTCCACCCAAATCCACCCGAACTTAAGAGAAAAAATAAGAAGAGGAAATATGTCTAATTTCTGAGTGAAAATGTGTTTATATTGTATTTTCCGCTCTACTTGAACATTTAAGACAGTTGTTCAATACATGTGAGAAAAAGTTACGCTGACACCTGCTCCTCCTTTTGACCTCTTGTCAAGGCAAACCTCAGGGCGCACCGCAGACCCGGGCGCCCACACAGAGTGAAAAAGCACCCCGTGGAGAGCCGGTGGCCTAAATGGCGGGAGAGAGGACCGCCTGTTCACTCGGCAGAAAAGGGGGATAATTGTGCCGCCGTCCCTCTCACCTGAGATCGTGGTGGTCCCCGCTGTCTGCACAGAGTAGGCTTGCTGGGAGAACGGCTTGATGCTGAGAGAAACAGAAAGACAGGCAGGCAGACAGACAGACGGGAGAGCATTAGAGTGGGCTGAAAGGAGAGGAGACACAGTGGGGCCGGTCACATTGCACCCACATTACACAGAAAGGATTCCTGTTCTGTGTCTTGTACGAACAGTAGCAGGAGCTCGGAGGTCAAGAGCGTCGGTAACCGCTGTACCGGCCCGATTTGCCGCCATTACCATCATCACCACGTGGTCGTGTAACAGCAGCTGGCAATGAAACGAGAAGGGTCCTCTGCATATGGTACTCACTTAGACAATAAAACCAGTCGGCATTGAGGACGTTGGTTCCCTGCTCAATTATATCTTTTACAAAATGCTTCCTTCATAAATAAGGTTGAAGGATCACAAGAGGAGATCACTAACTAGCCCAGTGGCTACCAGGAGAGTTAGAATAGCCATGACGGACATGAGTGTATGAAGGCAAGTGTGGCTTACTCTTCTGTGGTGGAGCTGGACTGTCCTCCAGGAATCATCCCCTGCCACAGCTGAAAATAAAACACACACACACACACACACACACACACACACACACACGTTAATACACTGGACTGAGGCTGTAAACCATGAATGCAATGTAATGTGTGTATGAATATGTGTGTATGTGTCTACCAGCGCTTAAAACTGAGCATATGTGGTCACCAGATTGTACAAAAAAAAAGCTTTATTATTATTATTAATATCATTCATGTCCTTGTGTTTCCTATATCTATTTAAAGAGAATAAATACAGTGTGTGTGTGTGTGTGCGCGTGTGTGTGTGTGCGCGTGTGTGTGCGTGCGTGCGTACGTTACCTGTGCGTTGCCCGGGAAGCTGGCCCGCACTATTCCAGGCAGGAGCTTGCTGTGTATGGCGGTGGCTGAGACAATCTGAGCCGAGGACATAGAGGAGATGCTCTGCAGAGCCTTCTCCTTGGCGTTCTGGTCCTGCACAGCAACACACACACACCATCATCATCATCATCATCATCATCATCATCATCATCATGAATACACTTCCCATGCTGGTCCTACACAACCCAAACCCAAACTGACAGCAAACATGAGGGCTCCACATTCAGCCATGAAAAGCAGGAAATGACACAAAATGAAGAAGAATAATTGGAGCGATCAGTCCTGGAGACCTGGGTGGGGAGGGGGGGGGGGGGGGGGTCTTAACAGCTGTCATGCTCCTCCTAGCCTGACTGGTTGTGATCAGTGAGTGGCGTCTCCTGCTACTGTCTGATTATACAAATGAACATACAGCAATTTGAGTAGAAACGTCCCGCCATGAAGCGGCCTGTGGTCATAGCAGCAACAGCAGTGAGCGGTGAGCAGTTAGCGTGCAGACTCAACACAGTGAGCATCATCGATCCGGGCTGCTGCCTCGGGCTAGAAAGTTCCATACGGAAGATGTACAGTTACAGTACGTCTGAATTTGTGACTCAAAGCAACATGAAACTCGGAGCAGAAAACAGCTGAATGAAATGGAATTAGAGGCACTGCAATAGCTGGAGAATCACTAATTGGCAGCTTCACTCAAGTTAATTGGCGCTGAGAGAAATCTCTCCTCCTCGGGGAGGTAATAACATTATAGGAGACACTGAGACGGGAATCATGCTGGACTTTCATATTAAATACCAGGAACCATATGGGTTTGATAACATCCTTGACCTGAACTCATTTCTTTGAAACGACCAACCCGCCTGTTTTGGTTTAAATGGGAAACCCAACAGCAGGGGAAGGTTCTTACATCAACGGCCAGAGAGACTGTACAGCGTTTATGATGTGCTATTAGCAAATCCATGCTGTGTAGTGCTGAGACGCTCTATTAATGATTAGGGGCTTTTTTTTCTTGCTTTTTTTTTTGATAATCTATAAATCATGTAAGTCATTTAGAAAGATAAGATAAGGCTGGTGTTATTCTACATTTTCCTTATTGCCAACAAATCCCATGAAAAGACCAAAAGCAAATATAAAGTTGTTGTTTTTTTCTAAATATATAAAATGATTTCCTTGAACACTGTAGTTTTTTTTTTTGTTTTTTTTTTAGCAAACTTTACTCAAACAGGAGTAAATAGTGCATTTGTTGAGGGACTATTTTCAGATGCGGAGCAACACACATTTGGAGCCCTAGTGAGTATTTGGGGCAGCAGGACAGTACATGTTTAGGACGGAGACTAAATCTTCATTAACCGTGTGGCTCATTGATGTGGACAGCGGAGCTCTGTGGCACTTAAGGCTTTGGATACGCACACAATACTTGACCTGACCATATGAAACATATAAAATATCGACAGACTTGTCTTTTGACCAAAAAATGCGAGGTGTGTCCTGGTTTCAGCCCCTCAAATGTGAACATTTGCTGCTTTTCTCTGCTTTATATCACCAGAAACTGAATATCTCGGGGTGGCGAAATTCTTAAATAAAAAAAATCCGCACGTCGATTGATAATGAAAATGGTAATTAGCTGCGGGCATAAGGATCCATTTATATCTATAATAAAAAGCTGTAATTAATATTGTCTTTACAGAGGCAGATCACTCATTTTTCCTTTTTGATTCAGTTCCATCATGTCAACATGTCCGTCAACCCTGAGGTCTGATCAATTTAGGTTATGATCACTCTTTTATATACATTTCAGAATTTGTCACGTTACACAGTAATATCTTTAATTAGTAATGTCTTTAATTAGTAATATCTTTGATTAAATGACACATTTTTATGACACAATGTTTTCCAATGTAATCGTAAAGAAGACAGCGTGCGCACATATACAGCATCATCAGTAACATGTCAGCATCCTGTATGTTGGATCTATATTGATTGATAACCTTTGCTATGAGCTGTAATCTGCCATCTGTCATTTATTTTTATGACGGCAAACATCAATCCAGCCCTCGCTTTGTTTCCACTCGGAGTTCCGACTGCTCTTCTCGGGAGAAACAAGCGCCCCTTTGTTGCTTTACGCGAAGTTAATTACAACCAACAGTGGGGGAGAAAAAGAGAGAGAGAGGGGGAGAGGGGGAGGAGGAGACATTCATAGACTGAGAGGAGGGAGGAGAGGGAGGAGGAGGAAGAACAAATGAACGAACGTATGGATAGACGAGAATGACCGGTAGAAGAGAGAGAAAAGGGGGTGGAAACCTTAGCAGGCCTAATTAAGACGCCTAGGATACCGGAGCCACTGTGACAGGCATCCATCCGGCCACGGAGAGAAGTTAACAAGCAGGGGACAAACACTGAATTCAGATTGCTTCCGTGCGTTCCGTGGTGAAGTCGAGATAGTTAAATGATTCCCAATGCCTCCGCGGGAGTCAGGACTGCTCTCTTTTTTTGGTCTTAATTCATGAAGGGGAAACGTCTTAGATGGCAGTGTTCGAGGTTTTCATGGTGCTAATTGCCGCAGTATCTCCGGCACGGCGTTCCGCAGGGATCACTTGTTTGTCGGTGTATTTGGACACTGTGACGTCTTTCTGTGAGGACTGTTTAAGTTTCTGTAGGTGGCGCTTTTGTTCCCTGCCTGTTCCATCCATGCTGGTCATCAGTGTTAATCCTCACTCATCAGCTGCGTTTATTCCAAATGAATGAAATTTTTTAAAAAAATCCAGTGCACCAGTGTGTCATGGAAAACGACTCCCCTCTCCCACCCCCTTACCTTTAGTTTGGATTGAAACTCCCTGGATTTTCTTCTGGCTAAGACCTGGATATGACTGGATACCTAAGAGGAGAGGGGAGGGGAGGGGAGGGGAGGGGAGGAGAGGAGAGGAGAGGAGAGGAGATAGGAAAGAGGAGAGGGGAGGAGAGGAGAGGAGAGGAGAGGAGAGGAGATAGGAAAGAGGAGAGGAGAGGAGAGGAGATAGGAAAGAGGAGAGGGGAGGAGAGGAGAGGAGAGAGGAAAGAGGAGAGGAGAGAGGAAAGGGGGGAGGGGGGGTTGGAGGGTAGAAGAGAGAGGAGGAAGGACCAAACAGTGAGTTGCCATGGTTATGAAAGGACTATTGCCACACTGGAAGGGTACACGTACACACACACACACTACTCCCCTGACAACAGTGAATAGACCCATCTATGCACATCTTTTGAGAGAGCAAAAAGACACCTGGGAACACAGGCCAAGAACTAGGATAGTAAGATTACACGACACACAGATGGTGCCACTCTGTGTTCTGTCAAAAACAAATGTGTTTCCAAGGCAAAACTGGATCTTTTAAGGAAACATACTACTGAAAAGCACAAAAGCCTCTCGTACATTTCGAAACGAACGGCCCTAAGGCTCCATTAGCACCCATAATGCCGAGCGGTCAGTGACATCGGTGTCAGGCAGTATAAGTGTCTCTTCATGGGCAGCAAAGTAATAACATGCTTATATGGCCGCTAACACTGCGAGGCTAGCTAGTGTAGCTGCTGCCGGCGCCAGTTAGCAGAGCTAATACCTTCACTGTTTCGCCCGACCCTTTCTAGGAGCACAAAGACGCTGCCACGTTTGGTTGTTGTGTACTGTAACAATATACGCAATGGTGCAGAATGACTAAAAAAACATGCAGGAAAAATAAGCATTCATGAGCAACTGTTTTGGAAAGGTAAGAAGCAAGAACCCCCTCATTCAAAACCACGTCCACATTCGCAATAACGCCAATAAAAATCCATCCCTGGGCCGTCAACAACATGCCGTTAGTCTAGATACGGACTGCTCTCATGCTGTTTCTGGAATATTTCTGTTTCGTGGCAGCCTTTGACGAACACCATTTTCCCACACGCCCCGGCCCTTAAAAAGGTTAAAGGTCACCCAGGCTCTAGTTCAGACACCGGCTGCACGGGCAGAGAGGGCCGGCACACGTGTCTGCGAGCTGTGCAGATATTACAGCTTAAAAGGCCGGAGGGACGACACTGGAAGAGAGCGTGGGCGGACATCATGCTCAGCAGAGAAGCCGGCAGTCAGTGGCATGCTTCGTGCGCTGCCAATACTGGTACAACTGGTGTGGCGTCACAAGAGTCATCCGTTGTTTAATTCTGTTAAAATGATCACCCAAGTACTGTGCTTGACTTCATACTTCTACTACACTGCAATTCAGAGGGAAATATTTCTACTTTTTACTCCACTATTATTTATTTGAGGGCTGACTTTACGGATTCAGATCATTACAAATAAACCATGGTGTATTATCATGAGTTAAGATAAGACTTGATTGATTGAGCCTTTACCAGCTGCAACATTAAACTAATGTACGCA